>NC_134483.1:46861813-47111813 GCF_040206685.1 Ascaphus truei | reverse complement strand
GTCTCTGTGAGTAAATACACTGACTGTAATTAATAACGCTGAGTTTGAAGCAGGGGAACCTGGTTCAATTCCCGGTGTCGGCTGCTTGTGACCTTGGGCAAGTCACTTTATCTCCCTGTGCCTCAGGCACCAAAAACATAGATTGTAAGCTCCACGGGGCAGGGACTGTGTCTGTATTCTTATGTGCTGTGTGCTGTGTACTGCGCACTGCACACTATACTGTAATTGTGAATCGCTTTCAGTCCCATGGGGAGAAAAGCACTATATGTATGTATGTCTTCATTTATATAGTGCCATTAGTGTAAATAGCACTTCACAGCAGTAATACACGTGACAATCATATAAATGACAAATAACAAATAATTCAAATAACACAACATGGGAATAAATGCTTCAGACATAAAAGTAACATTTAGGAAGAGGCGTCCCTATTCCAAAGAGCTTACAATCTAATTGGTAGATAGGAAGAACGTACAGACAGTGGGAGCGCATTCTGGTAAGTGTGTGTGTGTGTGTATACAGACAAACACACGCTAATAAGAGTTCTTTTAGAGTACATGCATTACACGGTAGGTCATTTAACAGCTTTGCAAATAGATTACTGTATTTAGTATCTCACACCTACATGTCATTTAGAATTCTAATCTGTGTAGGTGATTTGCAAGTACTAATGTACAACAGTAAGAGAGCGGGAGTGAAAGTATCCAGCATTTCCTTGTGTTGGAATTTCTTTACTGTTGTTTTCCTAATCCCTTAGGGGTTTAGCCAAGTAAACTGTGCTCCAGATATTTAGTCCAGTGCTCTGGGTATTGGTGAGCAGAGCTGTTCCAGAAGCCCATACACACAGACTAATGCTAGATAAACAGACCTCCTCTCTACAGTACTGTGTGTCTCAGTCAGCAGCTGGATGTGCCTCCTCCACTGGTCACTGAGCATGGATGCCAGCAGGTGATTAAGCTAATTAGAAGACTCATGGGATTTCCAAACCATATGATCATGGATTAACCCACAGAAGAGGTTTGTTCCTGATAGGAATCCCAAGGAAACAGAGCAAAAAGAAAGGGGGAATTATGAAGGAGCTTTAAAAGCCCAGAGGTATGACTTCATATTGCTAATTTCACATCAGTTACGATTTGGTTGTCTGCCGAATCATTTGTTAGTTGTATAATGAACGTCAGTGTTTTCATTGTAGTTTGTGCTATTTAATAGATTAGGTTTATTTTGCTTGAGTTAGTAACTGTGTTAAATGAATCCAGATATATATATTGTCAAGTTTTTTTTTTTTAGAGAAAATCCACATTACTTTCTGCTGTTTTATTGCAATGGGAAAACGCTGCTGAACAGTAAAGACATACAGTACTCTGGAATGTGAGGACATTCATATGTGTTTGTTTATGAAGGGTGCCGGAAGTATTTGTAATGACACAATGACTTAGTCGATTGTGTTATTGTTATGCAGAGATAACATTTTGCTTATTTAGTAAAATCCTATTGATTATAATCTACAACGGTACCAAGTGAAGTGCTATGTACATTAATGGCGCTATATAAATAAAGATGTGTGTGTATATATATATACACACACACACACACACATTTTAGAATTGGATAGAAGTAGTGCCCAATGCTTTTTATTAGATGTTGCGCAATTCTCTTTGTATTACCATCCTTTAGTGGAAATAGAAGTAGGTACTGTATATGTAATTCTAGCACTGTAAAGCTTTATGGTGGTAGTAATAGTGCAGTGGAGCCAACGCCAGTCCTTAAGCTCCCCCAACAGGTCAGGTTTTCAGTATATCCCTGCTTCAGCACAGGTGGCTCAATTAGTACATGCTTCAGTACAGGTGGCTCAATCAGAGCCTTGTTGGCTATGTTTGTCCTGTTTATTTAGAGCTCATATCTTACTCTCTTGGTCCTATTCTCCTTTCTGTTTGGTCCATTACTGTTTAGTTGTGTATACATTAACATTTCATGTAGTAAGATGTGTGCACCTAACCTTATTGCCATCTTGCTCGTAGCTTATACTTCTGACTATGAACAATACAGGAGCACCTACAGCAGGTTTCGTTATTTCCATATGAGTGATTGTTGAACGCGTTGCAAAGAGTCTCCTTTTAGTTCAGCTGGAAATGAATTAGAAATGATACAGAACAATGCCTATGTTGATATTTGTGTCCCAGCTGTCTCTCTCTCTTTTTTTTTTTACCAATACATTATCTAGCATTTGCTGCGTTCAAATGCAAAACAATGCACGGTTAATAGACACCGGATTTATTTGTAGTGTTGCTGCTGTTGTGATTTGCATTTAATCTGCATTTTCCTCAGATCAAAGGGTTCATTATTTGGTACTGAAGAGACTCTGCTGTGAAAACTTTGTTTAGGATTTCACATGAGGTTATGATTTCCTTTAGTGACAGATCCCCCTCCAAGACCATTATATACGGCGTCTGGGAGAAAACTCATTCTTGTACAATTCACACATGCAAGATTTCAAAACAAATCACATTCAGCGTGTTACAATAGAAAATACTTTATTTGTTGTATTCCCCTGTGGCCGTATTTGTCACAAGCGTGGGCACTTTTTACTATGTTCAACAAAACACAAGCAGTCCTTAATGCTAATGTCATGTACAGTGTAGTGACCGTTTCAGGTCAGCCACATTCGGTGAGTGCGGCAGCGGTCATTCTTTGCAGCATTTCCATTAGGTTTTGGAGATGTACGATCTGTCTACTGTGGCCAGGAGGATAGAAATGTGTCCACATATACTATGTAGGGACAGTAGAAGATGGTTGTTGGGCTAAGATTTGATGATCTACCTGTTTTTTTCACCAAGCAAACTCCTCTATATGATCTGCCCCCCACCCCAGGTACAAATATACTGTACTTTACATTTTGAGGTTTTCCAACCATTCACCTTGTTCCCTGGGAAGAGGGTTCTTTGGCAATGTATTAAACGGTGGAGTGCCTCAGATACTATTTCACCAGGTACCTGTGTAATGAAAGTATTCATTCTGTAACAACCCTTTCCATGAGCATATTGTGCTTTGGGGAACTGAATTTTGGGGGCTCTGTGTTTAGATGGGACATAGACTAGTGGGAATGTACAGTATTTACACTTTGCAGAGGAATGTAGGTGTTTTATCTCCTGTATTGGGTAGACTGCATTACTGTATTAACTATTGCAATTACAATATTATTCAGAACTGCGTTTCTAAAGGACGGCTGTCCGACGTGTGTTGACTGGTTTAATTCATGGTTCAATTCTAAACTGTAACGCTTGCGCTGCCCACGAGCATTACTACCACCCGGTACTGAGTGGGGGAAGTAGTAAACCACGCACCCACAGCAGCGGAAGCGTGCTTGGCAGGCAGATTGTCAAACGTAGTCGGGTCTGGGTTGGAGAGAGTGGGTTAGTTGATACTTGCCAAGGTCTTGGAATGGAGAGTTCAGAATGGTCAAGTCCGTTAGCCATGGTCTGGGGTTGGAGAGGTCAGAATCGTGGAAGTCCGTATAGCCGTGGTCTGGGGTTGGAGAGGTTTAGAGTCATGGAGGTCCGTATAGCCGTGGTCTGGGTTGGAGATATCCACAGAGTCGAGGGTAAGCCGGGGTCAGTATCCAGAGGGGTTCCAAAGTCAAAGCTGGGTCGGTACACGAAGAATTAACTGCAAGAGAACACAGGACAGGGAGCAAGGCACAAAGGACGCAGGAGCTCAAGGCTACAACAAGTTATGGTCAGCGATGTGGGAAAGGAACTGCAGGGTATTTAACAGGAACAGGAACCAGTAGCATGGGAGGCGGAGCGGAGGTGCGGCCTCCGGAGGCAAGGATTGGCTGCAGGAGACAAGTGGGCAAAACGAGTACTTGCCACGCAGCTGTGGAGCGGCGCACGTCGTCACGTGTGCGCGCCGCACGCGAAAGAAGCGTGACGCGTCCGAGGGGGCGAAGCTAAGCTCCGTGGCACACTATAAGAGCTGCAAGTGCGCGTAACACTCTGTAAGCAGAGCAGGGGTGCGCGCACGCGCTGGTGCCAGATCGGAGGTCTGAGATAAGACAGGTAAGGAGGGAACACGTCGCAAAGGACGTGTTCCCCCATTCCTTACATAAACACTGGTTCCAATAAGGCATCCACGTGACATGGTCTGGTGAACGCCTTGTTTTTCAGTGTAAGCCTCTAGAAGCCTAGCATTGCTGACACCTTTGGCAACGAAAGGGTATTGCATACTTAATCAATTCAATCTAGATTTTCAGACAATTTTCTATTTAACAAAAAATGTCCGATCGCGAAAATAATTGAAACTACATTTTATTTATTTACTAGCTGATATACCCGGCGTTGCCCGGGATGTAAATCCGTAATAGCTATTATTATTTATAAATAGTTGAAAAGAAACATGGAAGAAAATGTAATACGATATTGTTGTTTAAAAATGGTTTATTGTAAACACACCACAGTACAATGTATATTTTGGTGACATAAGTGATGTAAAAATGTGAGGTGTGTGTCCCGCTAGGGTGTGAGTGGGTGTGAGGCATCGGGTGGGTGTTCAGTACGGGTGGCGGGTTGGTAGTGAGTGCTAGCTGTGGGTGGGATTCCCGCTAGGGTGTGAGGCGGCGGGTGTCTGGTGAGTGCGTGCGGCGGTTGGTCAGTGATGTCGGTGCGTAGGGGTGTGAGTGTGGCGGGTGGGTGTGAGGCGGGAGGCGCCGGGTGGGTGGTGAGTGGGTGCGGCGGCTTGCCAGTGATGTCGGTGCGTAGGGGAGGGAGGCGGCGGGTGTGTCGAGTGTGGCAGGTGGGTGAGTGGCGGTAGGTGTCTGTTGAGTGAGGGCGGCGGCTGTGGGGCGCAGGGGTGTGAGGCGGTGGGTGGCTGAAAGGCAGAAGCGGGAGGCGGCTGGAGTACGGGCGGCGGGTGGGTGAAAGGCAGAGGCGGGAGTGCGGCGGGAATGCGGGCGGCGGGTGGGTGAAAGGCAGAGGCGGGAGTGCGGGTGAGAGGCAGTGGCGGGTGTACTGGTGGCGGGTGGGTGAAAGGCAGAGGCGGGAGGGCGGTGGGTGGGTGAAAGGCAGAGGCGGGAGGTGGCGGGAGTGCGGGCAGCGGGTGGGTGAAAGGCAGAGGCGGGAGTGCAGCAGGTGGGTGAAAGGCAGAGGCGGGAGGGCGAGTGAAAGGCAGAGGCGGGAGTACGGGCGGCAGGTGGGTGAAAGGCAGGGGCGGGAGGGAGGTGAAAGGCAGGGGCGGGAGGGGGGTGAAAGGCAGGGGTGGGAGGGGGGTGAAAGGCAGGGGGGGGAAGGGGGTGAAAGGCGGGGGAGAGGCAGGGGCAGGGGTGAGGGCAGGGGTGAAGGCAGGGACGGGGGGAGGAAGGCAGGGGCGGGGGGGGAGGAAGGCAGGGGCGGGGGGGGAGGAAGGCAGGGGCGGGGGGGGAGGAAGGCAGGGGCGGGGGGGGAGGAAGGCAGGGGCGGGGGGGAGGAAGGCAGGGGCGGGGGGGAGGAAGGCAGGGGCGGGGGGGGAGGAAGGCAGGGGCGGGGGGAAGGCAGGGGCGGGGGGGAGGAAGGCAGGGGCGGGGGGGGAAGGCAGGGGCGGGGGGGGGAGGAAGGCAGGGGCAGGGGGGAAGGCAGGGGCGGGGGGAGGAAGGCAGGGGCGGGGGGGAGGCAGGGGTGAGGGCAAGGGTGATGGCAGGGGTGGGGGGAGGAAGGCAGGGGTGGGGGGGAGGCAAGGGGGGGTGTCACTGTATGTCTATCCCTGTGTGTGTCAGTGTGTCTGTCCCTGTGTGTGTCAGTGTATCTGTCCCTGTGTGTGTCAGTGTGTCTGTCCCTGTGTGTGTCAGTGTGTCTGTCCCTGTGTGTGTCAGTGTGTCAGTGTGTCTGTCCCTGTGTGTGTCAGTGTGTCAGTGTGTCTGTCCCTGTGTGTGTCAGTGTGTCAGTGTGTCTGTCCCTGTGTGTGTCAGTGTGTCTGTCACTGTGTATGTCGGGGGGGTGGGATGGGGGGGTCAAAAAGGAGCTGGGGGAGGGGTCAAAAACGGAGCTGGGGGAGGGGTCAAAAACGGAGCTGGGGGAGGGGATCAAAAACTGAGCTGGGGGAGGGGTCAAAAACGGAGCTAGGGGGGTCAAAAACGGAGCTGGGCAGGGTCAAAAACGGAGCAGTAGCAATTCCTCACCTCAGGCAGCATCAGCAGTGTGGCCAGGGGTTGGAGACCCCTGAGTTAGAGCGCACCACCAAGGGAGCCATCTCATTGGCATGAGGCGGAGTGACGGGCCAAAGGTCCAATGTGATTGCCCCTAGACACAGGGACATACAATGTTTTCAAAAATATAGATATAGATCAAATGTTTTACCATGAATAATATGTCCTCCGCATACATGTGCATTTGTCACGAGTGTTCACCACAAACAAGGTGGGACCACGAGGCTGAGGTGGGGATATTGATAGCCACCGACCAACAACCGAGCAACCACGTCCGGAATGCAGAGTGGTAGTCGTGTAGCCGGGTCAGGGTAGGAGAGGTCAAAGTGGTCTAGGTACTTGCCGTGGTCAAGGAGAGGAGAAGGTCGGATAGCCGTCGATGCGGTGCCAGAGTCCAGGCGTAGAGAAGAGTAGTCGAATCCGTAGCCGTGGTACAGGGGTCAGAGAAGTCGTGAGTTCGGGTGCAAGCTGAGGTCAAAAATACAAAGCAGGAACAAGACAAGGCAACAGGAAGCAAGGAGGTAAGCACACAAGAAAGTTTATGCTCTGCCAATTTGCAAGGGGCTGGCTGAGCATATAAAGGAGAGAACCAATGGGAAGGCTGCAGGGAGTGAACATATCAGTATGCTGTATAGTGATAGGCAGGGGCAGAGCCCGTAGCAGCTGTGGAATAAGTGATCCCATTAACCCCTTGAGTGCCTGTGGCCACGCAGTCTTTGCACGTATTACGCGTGCGCTGCTCCTGTCGTCACATTGGCTGGACCTGGAGGCAGTCCCTGCGGTGTCAGTCTTCCTAGCAGCGCCTGCGCGCAGGCTGTGGCTAACGTGCGTCACCTGTGATGTGACGTGGGATGCATCACTGGGGCGGAGCCAGGAAACGGTCCCTGCGGTGTCTGCCCTTCCAGCAGCACGGTGCCTGGGCGCAGGTTGTGGCAGGCGCGCATCATTGGTGACGCCGCAAGATGCGTGATGAGGCAGGGCCATGCGCCGATCCTCACAGCATTTAAGCTGCCGTGCAGGATGTAGATCAATGATAACTGAAGACTAAAAATAGTAGGGGCCATAGAACTGAGCTTTACGGGACTCCACAGTTGACATCCAAGGGGTTAGAGTTATAGCCCGAGAGACACATATTGGGATCTACTCGATAGGTAGGAGTGAAACTAATTTAAATCATGCTTTCCTATTCCAGATCACTAAAACTTGTTTAACAGATAACATGACCAACAGTATCAAAAGCCTTTGCATAATCTACAGTAGGAATATTGCACCAATAAGTTGTCCTAGTTCCATTCCACACTGGATCTCATTGTAAATTTTTAAGGGGGTAGTTACTGTGGGTGGTTTGGACGAAAGCCAGATTGGAATTGGCTAAGAAAATTTTCTTGGTATAGTAATCACTTCATTGGGATTGGACACATTTTTCCATGACTTTGGATATTATTGGGAGAAGAGAGACTGGTCTGTAGTTGGAGACACTTTTTTTTTGTCTCCACTTTTGTTGGCTGGGATAACTTCGGCCTTTTTCTAGGTCTTGGGGATATGACCTGAAGACCACAATAGAATTGATTAGGGAGTCAAGCAGTATGGCTACGACAGTTGTAGGAAATTTGCTTGAAGTAGGTCAGGTCCACATTGGCTGTTTAGTTTTAATGTTAGGAGTGCCTGTGTAATCTCCTTCATATACTGTTGCGACCGGGCTGAGTCTAATGCGGCTGCCCCGCAGTTTAAAAATAGCACTGGCGGCGCGCGGCAGTCATCGGCCGAAAACCGTCCGGTTTTCCCGTGCCTCGGGCGCTTTCAATAGTAAGCGCCATAAGCGCTTATCTATTGAAGCGGCCGCCACGCGGGAAACTCCGTTTTTAAACAGAGAACAGCCCCGCGGCTAGCCCGCTATGCGCCCGGCGAACGTTAGACTCAGCCCGACCGCATCAGTAATGGGACAAATTGAAAATTGTAAGCACAGGAGGAGACAGATGAGATGAGTAGGAGACGGCGGAGTGTAGTGTGCACAGAGAGGAGCAGACACACTTGGGCTGAGTCCCCGCTGGCGCTGAGCACGCTCATGCTTGGAGAGCGCTCCAAGCATGAGTGCCGGGTGTCCTGCATGTACGCGCGTGCGGGGGGAGGGGCATTGAGCGTGCTGGAAAGTATCATTTTTTTTGTTTCCATAAGCGCCGATTGCCGGTGAGCGTGTGTGCCCCCGCACGAGCGCGCGCAGGGACTTACATATATCTATATATGTAAGTAACCGTGGCAAGCGCTGCCCGCTCAGCGCTAGCGGGGATGCAGCCTAAGGCAGGGAGTGCAAAGAGGAGCAGGGCATGATGGAGGAGAGAGTAGGGTGGGGAAGAGGGGACAATGGGCAGCAAGGAATTACAGGGAAGGGTGAAAAAAAAGCGTAATGTTTAATAACCTTTCAGATCTCCTTGGTTGGCGTATGTTACACAGGGTATAGCTAGTGTATTCTTAAATTACTCCGCTTACATTATCTGTTCTTAGATTGCAGCTCAAACTGCTGTGAATATTAATTACAAATTATCACAAACAAGAAAGTGTTACAAAGATGCTTGAGAGGTGGGCTAAAACCTCCTTTAGAAATCAAAGGATGCTAATTATATTATAACTCATTAACAATGGCAATAAGAGTTGAATTAAAAACAAAAAGTACTAAGTGTTTAATACTACAGAACTGATTTTTTTAAAAAATAAGCATGTAGGAAATTGCATGGATAGGCGCTTTAAGATCCTTGGTGGTGCCAGTTATGTTTGTATCTTTTCTACAAGGCATCCCTAAAATGGTAACGCACAACAAGGTCGGATGTAACCCATAGCAGGTGGCCCCCCTTACCCATGCCTCACTTTGCAGAATAACAGTCTCACAGACTTTTAAGATTAATGTTTAGAAAAAAAGGGCAGAATCTGGGTCAGGTATTGGGTTGATTCTGTGCCAAGGGCAGTTGGTAAGGTCAGCCAGAAATTATTGTGGTTTAAAGAATCGAAATGTTCCGGTGAGTAGAACTTTAGGGTTTGAGTTGAGTGGTTTGATTCTCCTTGGATAGTTCCCTATTGCAGTTCCCTTATTGGATTTAAGTTTGACTCTAAGCTCTTGTATTTTATTTCAATTGGCCTATGAGGAGTCTTGCTGATGCAAGGCCATCACCTTCCCCAATTCCAGCGAGAGCGCATTTATCGCTTTCCTTTTTTGTTTGTCTATTTTAATTAAATTAAGCGTGTAATTCAAATTCCTATGTATAAATATAGCTACTTAAAACCAGAGACAGAACATGAAACACAGACAGAGCTCAGTGCTACATCCTATGACACAAATATACAGTACAGTGCCTAAATATATATATACTGTATAAGTATCTTTTGAATAAAATGGTCTTTTAGTTTAACTCTTTGGCCCCCCCGTTTGCGCACCGCTGAACTACATACTAAAAAAACACATAACAGGAATTCAAACAAAATGTTTTGTTTCTATTCTTGTTTTGTGGTTTTTAGTACGTAGTTAATAAACTTTTTTTTTAATTTTTCTATCTACCAGTGAGTTTGTGATATTTTTCCTTGGGTCCGCTGTCCTATCAATCTCCTTTTGTTGTACTGTCCTTGGAATACCTGTAGCACTATATTGTCACCTTGTTTTTTCGCTGCCATTATTGCAGTATATATTTGTTGAGGGGAGTTTAGCCCTTAAACATTCTTGGAGATCACATAAATGGCCATGAGATGGCTAAAAAGGAAAGCCTATCCATTTGTAAGCATTTGCGACTAGATATAAGTAGAACCATGATACTGTGCTATATGTCTGAGAACGCCTAGGAGGAAGACCATTCATCCAACAGGTAGTCTTGTTTGTAACCATGACCGTCACCTCTCCTTCTGGGGAGTGGGGAAAAAAGGGGGAGTGGGGAAAAAAGGGAACGAGAGGTAGATGGAGCCAAAGTCCCATTAAGAGAACTGAAAGGCCCAGAGAGTTCCTTTGGGGAAGAAAACCAAAAAGCTAGTAGACACTCATAGGGGAAACTGCAAATAGCGGCCCGAGGGGATCAATCTATGTTCAACATTTGAACTAACATATGAATCGTCTCCGGCCCGTTTTGGGGGAGAACCCTTTTAGAATAATGTTTTAGCGGAACCCAAAACCCTAATAACCTTTAGCTAGATGTCTCCTCTCCTTCAGTGCTTTTAAGTACAGACGAGACCACGAGTATTCTAAAGCTTGCCTTAAACTAGCCCGGTTACATTCTGGGTATGTGCTGGGTGTAAAAAATGGAGAAAGGCAGTGCACTGCCAAAAAGACAGGAGGAGGCTCACAGTAAAATTAATCCTTTAATCTTGATCTGGATACAACATAACCCCTAAAGAACTAAAAAAACACACCTACGCAGTACGGGCCGTGTGCCCTTCAACTTCCACCTAGGACCTACATTCAATAAACAGTCATAAGGCTCCAAATATGAGCTAGGTGTATATACCATGTATAATAAAAGTATAGCTATACCTCAGCAGAGTAGATACAGTAGTATTGAATGGATGGAAAGTGCTGTTTTACTATATAGCATCAACCTGGCCTCTGGATACATTACGAGACCCCCTCTTTTCCTTTATTCACTGGATGCTCCAAATATAAGATCTGACTAAAACACGTTTATATTGAGAATACCTGGGATATGTAGAGAAAATACAATCTACCCCAAAGTTGCATCTGCCTATTATACTGTATATCAACGCAAAGCTCCAGCCTCTATTGAAACGAAGTATAGGACTCTTAAACATGTGGTGGGTAACTTATATAACATTGATAAACATTGGTATGGTGCTCCTGCTGTTGGGGGCCAAGTGGGCAACCCATATTATTGTTGTAGCCCATGTTTAACCGTAGCTGTCTTTAGCTAACAGGTCTTCACATAGTGAAGTGTTGAGTCTAGAAAATGAACATACAACTTGTGGGGTTAACATAACATATACAGGGGGCATAGAATATCACTTCATCACTAACCCTCCGTTAAACAATATACTTTGGCTTATACCATAATGGGAGCGGGCAAACATGAGGTAAGTGAAAAGCCCCAAGTAGACATTAAGAAACCTTATAATAGAACATCTAGTGGGGACGGTAATTATGAAACATGTACACATTAGTAAACCCTAGTATACATCTTTCTAGGTATATAACTGTAGTTAATACCGTCCAGGTATGATGCGACCTGGCACATAGTCTGGCCCAAGATCAATACAGTTCTCATGGATCAAATCCACATTGCTTCTCTGCTGTGGTCTTGTGGTGTGCAGGCCTCCGTTTACACCTCAGTGTGGATCACTTCACTCAAGGTGCAGCAGGCCTGCTTTGGGGCATCGGGGCCTCCAGGTCTAGCTTAGGTAATGGTATATTCAGACCTTGAAGTAACTTTAGGTGTTCTTCAGGTGTGTCTGCCAAGTGAGTAGAGAGGTCCTGGAGTACAATGATTCTGCACAGGAACCCCCACTGGTACTTTTCTTGGTGGTCCCACAAGAGCTTGAGCTATGGCTCGCAGAGTTCCTTGCTATAGTAGGGTCACTAGTGAAAGGTCTGAAAAAATTGGTAAAATGGATTCTTCATGGTAACTGAACCGGCTTCTCTGGCAGCTGTTAAACTGTGTTCCTTGCTCTTATAAAAGTGTAGGCATGTAAACATGTATCTGGGCCTATCTAGGTCCCCGTATCACGACTGAAGGGCTCTGTCTATGAGAAGTGAGTCTGCAGTCAATATCAGAACCAGATCTTTAAGTAAGAGGAAAAGATATATATATTTTTTGTCTTTGACAAACAACTCCATGTCTCATTGGGAGTAACGGCCCGCCTGTTCATCTTCCTCGTCAGCTTCAGAATCTATGCTGTCTCATTGGGAATCGCTGCCATTTTGAGGCCCGTGTGTAGGCTTTGAGTCTCTTCGGGAGAATTGTGAGCCATCCTGTGTGTTTGTTTGTTTTGCTTCTTCTAGGTTGCATTATGTGCCTAGTTGATGTTGACAGCCTTCAGCTGATGTTCCTATCAGTTTGGTTGGGTTTTAGTTTTTTTTTACTGTGCGATCTCCCCTTGCGTGTCAGTGCGCTCTTCCTATGTGACCATACTCATCACGTATGCGCCCCCAAGTTCTGTGATTCTTAATCATGTATACTCATTGGTTTGATACAACCCTTTGAAATGTTATTTAACATTAAACAGAATGGATTTGCTAGATCTGTTTGTTAAATCAAAGCAAGTTCTGTAGATGCCCTTGTAACCGATGACAAGTACCTTTTAATGTATTCTAAGGTTGTCCACTAAATCATGGCTTATTTCTTTCCCATAAGAACTGACCATTAATAATGTTCTCAATTGAATCTAGCCATTTCGGGGGGAAAGAGCTAGTGGCAAATGAAATGCTAATTAAACAATCTTGTTGGCTTTTAACTATTTTGACTACAGACATTTTCCTGGCTACAGTAATGTCAACTTTAACATGTTATGTGATCACATTCTACTCTGATATCAGCTAACAGTGTTTGTAACTTGTCAACCCTTGTTTTTGAGAGATTATTTCTAATTGTATCCTGAAGTATGTGATTTCTTCTTTTCTCTGTGAAAATACAATGATTTAATGAGCTAAATTGTAAATAATCTGTAAAATGTTTTGTTTTTAATCCAGAGACGATCTCAAAAGTGTGCAGTGTAGTAAGTGTGTAATAGCCAAAATTATGTTTGATGTTATTACAGTATGATTAACTGCATACACTGGCGACACACTTTATTCAAGCTCGGCTAGTCCCACGAATTCGGGTATACCCGGGTGTATTGAGGTTTGTGACTGTTTTCTGCCCGAGTGCATTGAGGTATTTTCCAGGCAGGGATTGAAGCATTTTATTCCCGCTGGCTGCAATACTGCACAGTATATATATATATATACTGCATTACAATTCATGAATTTATGCCATCTGGTAGACACGCGAAGCATTGCAGCCTATTAAATCCTAATCATTATAATTTAACAGATCAGCCGCCCATCAGCCAGGCATGAACCCAGGCTGGGAAGGCAAACGCAACGGGGCTTGTCAGAGGCGAGGAGCGGCGCATTCCAGGTATCTGCCAGGTACATACTGGGTATTTGCTCGAATAAAGTGTGTCGGTGCAGTACATGACATTTGCAATGGTAGTACCCATTATTTCTTTCTTATTACGTAAAGCTGCTGTTAGGGGGCTTAGTTGTCTTAATGAACAATAATCGAGACAAAGGACAACGCTGTTTTGAACCTCTGATTTGGGATTAAAAATGATGACGTTTGCATCTTCAAGTTGCTCTGAAAATATTGAAAGCAGAAGTGTCATCAATCATGGTTTCTTCTAAATCACCCATCGCATCATCTGGCCTGTGGGGAATGCTCCTCCCCTTCAGGTGAGAGTAGAACAGACCATTACTGACTAGATACAATAGGGGCCTTCCCTCTTCTGGTCAGTATTTTCTGTCCTACTGAAGTTGAGATTCGGATGTTTGGTGCTCACCGTATATCTTGGTTGTTTTTCACTGAGGCTGCCTTCAGGGCACCTATACCAGGCTCAGATTTCCCTACTCGTCTCTGTGGGTGCCCAGGAAAAAGTAGTTGCCCACCTGCTGTTTTGTGGATTGAACTGGAGTTGGGCTTGGCGTGTTTACTTCTGGCCTTCCACCTTTGCTTGTGTCTTCTAGCTACACACTGCCTAGGTACTTCCATTTTGTCAGTTTAACACAAATGTTTTCCATGGGCCGAAAGTGGGCCTTATCTAGGTGTGAGACCAATGGGATGCTGTCAGATGGCTTGATGGGAGGATTAGGGTTGTGTGTCAGGAGGATGTCACTGGGAAAGGGGTGGTCTCTTAGTTTTTGAGCTCAAGGTAAGCTTTTAAGTAGGAAGGCAGATGCTGATGTTGCCTTCTGTGCACCTAATGGCTCTGGCTCTCCTAGCCTGGTGTGTAAGCATGTCAGAGGGAAAGGCCCCATCTCCTGACACTAACGAGGATTTGTAGAAGCCTTAAAAGGCTTTATCTAAAAGCAAGCAGTTATAGTAGATTTGTGCGAATTGTGAAACTAAGTTGCCTAATGGCTATAACACAAAGTTATGTGCGTATTGCATTAAGAAAAGAGAGAAGGTCCGGACTTACGGTATAGCACCAGACAGAGCAGCAGCAGAAGACTGAGCTCTGTGAAGGCTCCACCAGATCGCAGCCAAAAAGGCAACAATCTGCATACAAAAAATAAAAAGGCACTAGAGGAGTAGGGAAAGCTAGAGGAGAGGCTCCGTAGCATTTTAAAGTCAGATTCCTCCCCCCCAAAAAATTGAGGGGGGTTCTGTTTTGGTGCTAGGCAAAGTGAAAGCAGTGTGCTGAGCTCTGCAGAAACCCGGCTAGTAATCACCCAAAACAGCACTAACCTGAACAAAAAGTGACAGGCAAGGAGAGAGGAAAGGGTCCCAAGTGAGCTGGATGGAAAAATATCTCTCCAAAAAAATCCAAGATGCCTCCAAAGCAGCAGCAACGTCCTGAGAAGGCAGAGAAGAAAAAGGAAAAATCCAAGATGGCTGCTGACTTCATGGAGCAGCATGCAGAGAATCAGCAGGATGTCTGCGACCCACAGGAGAGTGAGGGACACGGAGCAGAGAGAGCATGGTGAGGTGGCCAGAGCTGTGGGGAGGGAAATCATGCCAACTCTGACTAAAAGCTTTGAAAAACTGCAGAGAGCCATAGAGTATCTTAAAGGGGAGCTCACCTCCCAGAGCACCAGAATAGGGGAGGTTGAAAATAGCGAGTGACCTGGAGGAAAACTCTGCAGCGCTGCAACTAGAAATGCAGACTTTAAAAAGAAAGAATCAGTCCCTAGAGGAAAAAATGGATGATCTGGAAAATAGATCACAGAGAAATTATGTGAGCATTATTGGGATCCCAGAGTCTGTGAAACCAATACAATTAAGGGACTTTTGCTCCAAATGGATACCAGAGAAACTGGGAATTAATCAGGGTGGAGCCCAGGTCAAGATGGATATGGCCCACAGACTAGGTCAGATCAGACCTGGGCAAGAAAACAGACCCAGGGCAGTAATGGCAAGAGTCCTAGATTTTGCAGAAAAAGTGAACCTGCTACGGGCATATAAAAGTGCTGACAGCCTAATATTTGAGGGACATCGGATTCTGTTATTCCAAGACTATTCAGCAGCGGTGTCAGATAAAAGGAGCGAATTCAGCCAGGTGTGCAGCTTTTAAGGCCAACAAAAAAAATTACACTAAGCTACCCTGCCACGCTGAGAGTCTTCATGGAGGCAGGAACAAGAGTGTTCAACACGGCAGAGGAAGCGGAAAAGTTCTTACAGAGACCCGAGATAAAGGCTCTGGGGGCGAATCAAGAAGCAACGGAAGAAACAACAAAAGCCCCAAAAGGAGAGAGGCCAGCAAGAGACCAAGCGAACAAAACGATGCAGAGGAAGAGAGTGCCGGGACTTTAAAAGTATCTTGAGAACTTGGAATGGTGCAAAGGACTAAAAGAAGTACTTGGGGTATCCTGCGATAAAAGATTGAAGGAGGGGAAAAGTTTGTGGAGCAGAGGGGACTAGAATAATTACCTTGTTAACAGGTATTGCAGCAGGCTGAAGTTCAAGGCAAAGCTTGGTGCGTTAGTAACCAAGTAGTTATATAAAAAAGAAAGTTATGCTAATACAAGCAGCAGTAAATATGTTTATATAAGGAAGCGGTGAGGGGTATAACAGGTTAATAAGGCCTAACGTAGTTCGAAAAGCCAAAAGCTTATTAGTCAGGCATAACTTGAAGGATATATATGTAACAGTGTTTCCCCCACCCGGTGGGAGATTTGGCCATTATGGTCATGTGGTGCATGATACCTGCTGGTAACAGGAGGGCTGAGTCATCCGCCGATGGTAGTGGGGACACAGGACTAGGCTTCTGGGGTTCATATCCCACATATCTCTTTAGCAGTGCTGCGCCTCCATTTGCCGTAGACTCCATGGAACTGAAGGTGATCTCCCACGGTAGAACGTATTACCTCTCCCCCCAGTAAGGTGACGTACCAGGCAGGAGGTATAACAGGAACAGGTTTGTTACTCTTCTGTACAGTTACAGAAACAAGGCAGGTTCTGCCCGATGCAGTACTCTCAGCTATTCACTAAGGGATGGTCCCTGGACCGGAAATTTGGCATCATCTAAACCTATAACGAAAATACAGAAAGCTAAGTGGGAAATCTCAACTGAACCCAAAGAAATATCTTTATCATTTCAAGAATACTATCAAAAATTATATGGAAAGAGCGCGGAAAATGCAGAGGTAATGGAGGATTTCATGGGAAAATTACAGTTGCCTAAATTAACAAGGGAAGATCAACAAAGATTAAATGAGCCAATTTCCATAGAAGAAATATCAGTCGATTAAAAAATGTAAAAATGGCAAATGTACCAGGGCCCGATGCATTTGGGGCCGAATTCTATAAAATCTTCAGTGAGGAAATAGGCCTACCACTTAAGGAAGCGTTCAAAGTTATATTAAAAACTGAAGAATACTTAGAAACGGGCAAGATGGCTTTCATAAGGATTCTTCACAAGGAAGGGAAAAACCCACTAAATCCAGAATCATATAGACCAATTTCATTATTAAATCACGATGCCAAGATCCTCTAAAAAATATTAGTAGAGAGTCAAGCATCAATCCTACCAAAATTGATCCATACAGATAAATCTGGATTTGTAAAGGGGACATCCGGTAAACATTATTAGGAAAGTTATATCTGCCGTAAACTGGACCAAATCTAATATAGAAAATAACAAAAATAATATTATGTCAATAGACGCCGAAAAGGCTTTTGATAATGTAAGCTGGAAGTATCTGTTCCAGGTACTGCAAAAAGTGGGGACTGAGGGACCTTTCCTTAGGATAATACAATCAATTTACGCAGATCCAAAAGCTAAAATAATGGCAGCGGGGTTACTGTCTCCCGAATTTAAATTATACAGAGGTACGAGGCAGGGGTGCCCTCTGTCACCTTTGCTCTTTAATTTAGCTATCGAGCCTTTGGCCGAATATCTGAGAAGTATAGAAAGTTTCAAGGGAATCAACATATTGAAGTATGAGGCTAAATGAGCTCTATTTGCGGACGATCTGCTGCTTCTAGTGTCTAATCCGGAGGAGGCTTTGCCCAACATATTTAAAGCTATTGGGAATTTGGTAAATTCTCAGGGTTCAAAGTTAATGTTACAAAAACAGAAATATTAATCCTCACAAATAAGAATGATGTAAAATGGGATGAGAAGTTACCCTTTAAAAGGACAAGGAAATCTATAAAATATCTAGGTATTAATAGTGCAGCGGACCTGGGAAAACTATAAGCAGACAATTTTAAGAGTATTTTTCAGAAGGTAATAAAGGAACTGGAAGGGTGGCAGAACCTCCCTCTGAACCTGTCAGGGAGATGCCATCTGATCACAATGGTCAGCTTTGCCAGAATTCTGTATCCCTTACACATGTTACCATTACTAATAAAATACACAGATACCAAAGAATTAAATAGAGCATTTAGTAGGTTCATTTGGAGAGCAGGGCGGTCCAGAATAGCATTAAAAAAACTACAACTATGCAGATGTAGCCCCTCTTCTCGGGTGCCCCCCCCCTCTGTACTAGGGTCTGGCTACGTGTCTGTGGGTAGTACATACCTGTAGGTAACAGAAGGGCCTGAGTCTCCCGCGATGGTATGGGGGTAACAGGACCAGGTTTCTGGGGTGAATGCCTCTGTTCTTTACTCAGTGGTGCAACGTCTCCATCTCTGTTAAGCCCCAGGGATATGGGGTGGAACCCTTACAGAGAGTCCCCCTCTCAGGGACGAGAGATTCCAGTCTCAGAGGGTCTTTACTGTATGTAAAAATCAGCAGCAGCTCTTTATTCGGTGCAGGAATGGCAGCAGGATCACAGACAGTCAGGTACAGCTTGTCCCCCTCCTCCAGACTGCTCTCCCTCAGGATGGTATCTCTTTTCCCTGCCTCCACCCCAACCCACGGGCACTCAGGGTGGGGCTAGCTCTTCCCCCACCCCCTACACAGGGTGAGAGGAATTGGTCCACCTATAGCTCACTAGGCCCTACTCCTCAGGAACCTAGCTAGTTCACATACTCTGACTGTCCAGTCAGACACTCCAACACTAACTCCTCAGGACTGAACCCAGGACTGAACAGAACTGAACCCAGGACTCAACTACTGTCACTTACAGGAACAGCCACACACTAAATAGAGACAGCACTCCCCTTCATGACATCAGCAGGTACCGCCCCTGTGTCTATGCCTTCCACACAGGGTCAGGTGACCTACTTCCATCACTCAGAGCAGGGCTTGATGTGGGGGAAACCCATAACTACTGGCAGCCTGCCCTTACCAGGGCTTATACCGGTAGGAGGAAATACATATAGCCCTATTTCTTACCAGGGCTACACTCTCCCTGAGGTGGAATCCAATGGTCCCCACTTGGACCTAATTACGTACCATCCTGCAGGTGAACAATCTGGAAATACAAACACAATTGATTAGTGCATAACATCAGACTGTCCCACCCGGATGGCGAATTAATGATAAGGTACCTCCCAACATGGAGACCCAACTAATAGTAATGGTGCGGGTCAGGTTTTCTAACTTCCTGCCCATTGTGGTCTGTCACTTTAACATAATAGGGCTGTACTGACCCATACTCCGGCCTATACACCACACTTTTCATGTAAATTACACTATTCATGTAAATACTCCTCCCAGCCTCGGGCCCTACCTCTAGGTACAGGAGAAAATGCAACAGGGTTAGACACACGTATCACACTTGAATATGGTATCTCCCCATCAGACCCTTCATCACTGAGTTCCCAATCCCTCCAATCCTTAGAATATTTGGGCGTCTTGCTCAACTTATCCCCACTAGGACCCGGTGGCATGACACGTGACGGGGCAGGGGCAGTGGCCGGGGCAATGTCGCTAGGGGCAGTGACCAGGGAATCAGCAATGTCCGGTACAGTGTCTGAGTCGGGCAATGCCACGACCAGTGGGCATCTTATGACTTGCCCTGTCCGCCGTGCTTCGTGCTCCTCTGGTGGCAACTTGGGCCTTGAGTGTCGCAAGTGCTGCTTCCATGGCCGCTCTCCTCTTTGAAGAAAACAAAGCTTCCGGGCCTCTGTGCCAGGGGGACCCGGAAGTGACGTCATCGCTGGTGGCCGCGGAATCCCCATCCGCTCCGTGGTCTCGCACCGGAAGTGCGTCGCGGACCGGAAGGGGCGGTGGTGGACCATCCGACTCGCGGATTGCCAGATAGGCCGCAAGCCTTTCTCTCTCCCTCTGCAGGTTCCGTCTTCGCCTGGCGGGTGTAAAGGGGTGGGGGTGTCTCCTTACCGCTCCGCTGCCGGCTGGTGATCGTTGGTTCCTCCGGAGCCGTCTCTGAGCCCATCTCCGCCGCACTGGGAGTCGCCACCGTCGGGGGACTTCTACGCGGCTCAGGCCGCACCAGCGCTAGCCGTCGGGGGGTCCCCGGACTTGTCAGCTCCTTCTCACCGGTAAGTGGAATGCCGTCTTTTTTACAGCTGGGGTGGTTCGCCACCGATGATAGGCCATCTCCTTCCTCCGAAGACGCCTTTAACGGTTCCTCCGCTTGGGAGTCACCTCGATCTCTTGCCGCACCGCCAGTGGGTAGTGGTACGAAACGGGCCCGCTCCGGTACCTCCACTGCGGTCGCGCTCTCCGCCGGCGGGATATCTCTGATTGGTGGGGGACAAAGGGCTGGTGGGTACGGCCGTGCGTGGCCTGGTGGTTGGTGGGATTGTATATATATTGTGTGAGTTACTTCTGGTTGCCTATAGTAAAATTATTATCTTATATCAGTGTGTAATTTGTGTCCTGTAAGGGGGTTAATCCACACAGTAGAATCCCGTACAGGTGGAGGCGCTACCGAGCATCACTCAGGTGCACCCCAGGTTCCAAGCACCGGAGACTCAGATCTCCTGGGCACCACAGGTATTGCACTACACACATACACCGTAGCCACACATCTCCCAGGTGGTGGGGGAAAGTGCGCTACGCTTATTAAACAAGATGGCATAAAGTTGCATCTGCCATCACAGTCGTAGTATATTCCACATTATCACTGCCCTTACTTTAACAAACTGTTTCCTTTTCTGCTGATAAAATCTATTTTCCTCTTATGGATGACCCTGTGTCTCCAGGTACTGTCCTTGGAATGGAAACTTCCTTGCATTGACCTTGAATATACAGTGTGTCAATAGTAGTCATGTCCCCTCTTAAATGCCTCTTTTACCAATCATAATTTGGACAGCCTTTCCTCATAAGTCAGACCTGCATCCCCTTTATTCATTTCATTGCTCTTCATAGAAGATCTTTAAAAAAAATTAAAAAAAATAGTTCATACTCCACACTTTTTATTTTAGTAGTGTTTTTGCCACGTTATAGCGCATTATACGGGATGTTCAGTTCTATATAAAGGAGAACGTCCCTTCCAGAGGTAGTTTACAGGATTAAAACTGGATGATTGATGCCATTTTTTACCCCCAACTGTTTATTTGATAGTACATTTGATAGGGTACAAAAAAAAAGAGGGATACGAGGGTACAAATATACACAATAAATCATGATGTAATATATAAAATAGTGAGTGAGCATAATTATATTGTGTGTGTGTGTGTGTGGGGGGGGGAGGGGGGATGTGAAGGGAAAAAATGTCCCCCCTTCAACTTAACCCATAAACACCTAAAGAAAGTGGACTCTGCAACCACCCTGATTTCTCAGTCTGTAAAGTGGGAGCAAGGCGGGGACCCTCCTCCTCTCTTCCCCTGCATTATCTTACACAATAACTTTACCATTCAGAGGCCGCGATGGAAAATAAATCATGCTCCGTTTTCCAAAGAGATGAAAGCAGGCACATCTTTGCTTAAATCACAGTTATGTGTTTCAGGAATAACATTAGATACAGTAGTTCAATTCTTTACAAAAAGTAGTTTTTTTTTAATCTGCTATCGGGGAATTGCTCCTACAAGCATCCATCACATGCTTCGTACACATAATATCACTTATTTTAGAGTTGTAGCGTTGTTCTTAAACATTTCCTTATCATGGGCCACTTGAACTGTTAATAAATATTTTCTGTACTTGCATAGCTCATTAATAGATGTATGTATATGTATAATATATGTTTTATTGTACATATGTTGTATCTGATCTAAAAATAAACCTTCAGCACTGATGCTTGCTCCAGTGATTCGAATAGCTCCCGATTGCATGAGAACAGGCTGAAGTTAGTTTTGAAGGGTTTCAGGGTCCACATCGGGACCCCCACAAGATTTTATCCGGCCCGCAGCAACTTGAAATATATATATTTTTGCTCATTATATATCATTTCCCAGTGTAAGCGCGGCATCCTTTCTTTGTAATCGTCACATTTCTCTCTTGTTCTGAATCATATCGTGCTGATTACCCGCAAAAAGATCCAAATAAAACTTATCCGTTCATTTATAAAATATCTAAAAATTGTAAAGGGATTTTTTTTCTTTGGCCCGTGAAAATGTGTAGAATATACGGTGTCCCTCGTACTGAAAAGTTTGGAGACCACTATGTTAAAGCAACAAAAAAAAAGGTGGATTTGACCCAGCACTGTCGTGTTTAATTTGTGGTTTGTGAATGTCGAGTACACTATCAGATCTAAAAGGCTTGCAATACGTTGCAGGTATCTCTGGCAGTGACTGCCCTAACTTCTCGTCAGTAGCTCTTAAGCTTCGTCCCCAGTGGCCGCGGCTGCTCACGCGCACACAAAGTACAGCCCTCTATGGGGCTGGCCCCCAGTCTGCATGTGTGCGCAAGTGCACAAAGCGCGATCGCCTTTTCCAAAAGACAAGATTTTGGTCTTTTGGCGCGTCGGCCGAGCATTGGCCACGTTACAGCGGCGGTTCAGCCAATGAGGGTGAACCAGCCATGTGACATCATGGCCACGCCCCCGCCATGCCTCCCCACCGCGAGTTAGATAGGAGGTTGAGGAGCGCTCAATGCCAGGTAGAATGTTCAATAACACCAAAAAACCACCATCCAAGGAAAATAAAGTCAGGATAAATAAGACGTGGAAGTAAGTAATATAGCCAACAATTATGGGTAGACACCCACTGAAGACAGGTAGTGGGAATCAATGAAGAACCCCCGCCATCAATCTCATTGGGGGGTATCCTTGTAGCAAAAACAAAATAATTACTCACAATTTCTGGTGTGGCTGGATGGATATGCTGCTTCCAAAGGGAAGTATACAGTATGCAGATGATATAAGGAGCGCACGATCCGGTAGGAGCAAAGGGAGGACCCAGGGACAAAAGTATAAATTTAGTGAGTCATCAAGACATTAAAATCCAACGCGTTTCGAACGTGTTAGCGTTCTTTATCAAGGATAACATACAATGAAAATCAGTCCTTATAAATACCCTTCTTACCTGTATCCCGTTCGCGCCAAAAGAACATGCGTCATGACTCCTTACATCATCCCCATCGCGAGTTGCCTGGAGTCCATCATGTCACGCTGATGCAAGGAACGAGTGCCGCCAGGCACCCCGTCAAGTGTGGGACACGCGCACTGGGGCCGTTGCCTTAGAAGGGCGTCTCTCCGAGGACAAAAGTGAGGAACTGAGTACACTGGTATGTTTAATAGGTTAAACGTAGTATAAGCATTTCAAAACCTTTTAAACAATAAGTGTTCATTGTATGTCCACCGAAGTAGCGCGCATCGGCCTGTTTTTGCACGAAAGTCCCCATCGACTTCAGTGTTAAACTTTTATTATTCCTGCGGTAAACAAACGCTTTGGGTGGCTTTACAATCTTTATCGAATTCCCATCTGCGGTAATCCTCAAAACTAGAAGTGTTGTTTTTGTTACAGTCACTGCGTATATGGTCATTATGAAGCCATCATTAGTCGAACAGATAGACATGAGCAGTATTTATTTTGAACAAGATACAAATACCGTCGGTAAAACCATTCTGGGTGATTTGAATCTTTCCAAGGAAGCCGATTCCAGGTGATGTCACTGTGAGATCAGCAAGTGCTTATACAGCCAGAGTTTCCCTTGCCCTTATCTTTGTTGGCTCTCTGATAAGGGCAGGGTGGGCTAAGGGTAAAGAAAACACTTGATTGACAAACACTTCCCTTTTCAGAGGCTCCCTAACAAACTCAACTGGCAGACCTTTTAAAGGAGCAATTGGAGCGGGCCATTTTTTTTTTTTTTTTTAACGTAGGTTTGAAGCAGGGGGTCTCCGGAGCTGAACCCCATTTCATTTCACCCCCTGCTTCCCGAGATCCTTAACTCCAAAGGGGGTGCCGGTATCTCTCTGAAGTTTAAAGCTTCCGCGTCAGGCGGACCTATAGGAAGCCGCACTGGATGGCATCACAGCTCCCTATTTGTAAGGGCTGTGGTCCAGGGTTTGGCTGGAACTCTCCCTAACATGGATGTAGAGGTTCCTGGCAAATCTCTTCCTGGACTAAGTGATTGTTGGCAGCTGTTCCTGGACTTACATTGCAGTCTGCCTTGTTGCTGCCTGCTGTGCATCCCTGCACCTATTGGCTCTCTATGCTATTTAGGGTCAGCCTCTTCCACCAGGAAGGGGCTGAGCATAATTCATTGTAACCTGTGCTTGTCACATGCACATCTGCTTTGTGCCTGTGGCTATTCTGTTCCTGAAGCCTACCCTGTGCTGAAGCTCTGCGCTGAAGCCTTCTCGGTTCCTGAGGCCTTCCTTGTGATGAAGCCTCTGCACTGAAGCCTTCTCAGTTCCTGAGGCCTTCCTTGTGCTGAAGCCCCTGTGCTGAAGTGTTCTTCTTTTCCCGAGGCCTACCCTTTTGCTTCGGCTTCCCTGGTGCCGACCCCAGCCTGTGACCCAGACCATCGCTACTGTACCCCAGCCTGGATATCGACTACGCTGCTCTCTCCAACCCTAACCTGGCTACCCACAACTACGGAACCCGCAATCCGGACCTGGCTTCGCGGCTCCAGGTCGGTGTTTCAGTATCCCCACCGTGGCCCTGCGGTCCGGTCCTGGTTTGTGGTGAGCACATCTATTACACTATTGGCCCGTGTCAGGCAGGAGCTTTGAAATTCCCCCGTTACAGCAAGCGAACCGGAGCGGCTACCTGCACCCCCTACAGTGATGTCTTGAGAAGCAGGGGTCCCTGGTGCTGAAATTAACGTGGTTCAGCCCCGGAGACCCCCTGCTTCAATCCTATATAAAAGGGGGGGAAACGGCCTTTTGGATTGCGCTTAAAGACCTATTTATGGATTCAATATAACATAAATGTTTCCTTCCACGCTGCTTTGGTTGTTTAAAGCCTTAACGCAGGTTTAAACCTTTCGTTTTATTTCTATTTATTATTTTTTTTAAATCCCTGCTCACTTTATTTTATGTTTTGAGTATACTGCGCCAAAACAGAATGAACCTTTTATTTTAATATACTTTTGTTTTACTCATTTTGTAATGCTTTATGGGAATAAGAACATCTGTTTGTCACAAGCAGATTGTGTGCAATCCAGGTACAGTGACTTTTCACAGCTACCGAAAGAAATTTGAGCCTTTCGGGATAATCTTGTGTTTGAGGGGAACTGCCAGTGGCGTAAATACCGCCCCGATGTGCCGGGGCAAGTCCGGAGTCGGGACCCTCCCTCTGCACTCTTAGTGACCCCACCCAAGTGGTTAAAGAGGCGCCGCGCTTTTCCCTGCAGCAATGAAACGTATTGCCGGGGAAAGACCGGGGTCTCTGTAACAGAGCAGCCGCCCTCCATGATGTTGCGGCGTCATGTGATGCAGCGTCATCATGGTGATGCGAGGTCACATGGAAATGCATTGCCATGGCAACGCGCCGACGTGACCCAGCAACGCTGCCCGGTGGCCCCTTAAGGCGTAGTCACGTCACTGAGAACAGCTTACTGCGAAGGGCTAAATTAATTGAGTTGTGTTATGTTCTGGAGGAAAAGGGAAGCAAAAGCAGAAGTCTGGCTGCTATCCCACCTACTGTCAATTTTTGTCAAGCAGGAAAAAAAGGAAATGAAAATATGTCCACTGTGTTCCTCCACAGGGTTGAACGGTCCAGTTCAGAGGATGTGCATTGTTTCTCTTCTGTTAGCCGCTGCAAAACTGTCATGTGAACCAGACATTGTAAGAATGTGGAATATAGCAGAGGAATTTTTTTTAAAGGGGCCGTCTCTATATAAATAATTCCAAGGAATAGTCCACCAATGGCGGTGCATTTTATTTATTTTTCTTGTACAATTACATTTGCTTTTCGGGTTTTCATCCTGGTCACAAACTTTGCCCCGATTTTGTTTTCTGCTGTTGAAAATCATTATTGATAAAGCATTGTGTGGCCTTCATTGTGGTTGTCACAAAACTGCTTTTTTTGTGGAGTTCGTACTGTACCTCAGACAAGTGTGAGTTTCTTTAAAGCAGAAGTCCAAGCTGCTATAATTCCCCCCCCCCCTTAATATGTGCATCAATACAATCCATAATGCTAAGTTGCCAATTGATCCGTTCTCTTGTGATCGATCGCCGAAAATTAGGCTCGGGGGTTCATTAAATGTGTCTATCTTAGGATCTAACTCCAACCCCTTGGATATCACCTGTGGTATCCCGCAAGACTCCATTCTGGGGCCCCTAGTCTTCTCAGTGTTCATCAATGATCTTTGTACAGCTTGTAAGTGAGCTTCAATACACATGTATGCGAATGACACAATCTTATATGCACACAGCCCTAGCCTCCCTGACCTTGTACACATACTTCTGACTTTTTGAGACTTGAAAATTGGATTTCGCTACAACAAATTGTTTTTAAACACTGACGAGACTTTAACAATGACATTTCTAATGCTTCAAATGAATGAGCTCAAGATCAGGACCAACTCCAATACCACTCTACCCTGTTACTAGTTTCAAATATTTGGGCATATGGTTTGACTCCCACTTAACATTTGGAATGCACATTGATACCATGACATCCAAAACCTATGCCAAACTAGGTGTACTTTATAGGAACAAATCCTCCCCAAATCTGCTGGTAAGAAAGCGCATCGCACAGCAGATGCTAATGCCAATTATAGACTATTGGGACATATATATGGCACGACCCCCAAACTCACGTTGGCAAACTTGATACCCTCTACAATTCAATATGCCGCTTTTGTCCTCCAATGCAACTATGCTTAACTGTGTGAAATTCTCAAAGAACTAGATTGGTCATCACTTGAGTTTACGCGCATAGTCCATCTTTCCTGTCTTGCCTTCAAATACTTTCTGGGCAAGCTACCCGCCTATCTGACTCCTCACATATACAGTAACACAATAATAACAACAACACCCAGACCGTAATGTACCCCAATACCGTTGGGCACCTCAGCAGGCTAGGTGTCCAGCAAGGCAACCCCGAATGTATGTGAGGGCAGCGCTACCCTCCTTGGTGTATTTCGTGGTGCACATGGGTACCTTCCTGGTTAAAAATAGTGTAGCTAGGGGATTCTCTGTAGATAGCAGGAGCCGTATTTGTGATCCCCCGTAGTGGGGCCTGCCAACAATATTCCCCTCACTCCGTACTTCCGGCAGCCGTTCGGTAGTACTCCTTATCCCAGGGAATCCTCCTTAGCGATTTGTCCTGCTTAGTAGCTCCACAGGTAACCAACTAACCGGAATGTCCCTGATATATGGCCGTCCCTACAGTACTCAGCTAGGGTAGCTCAGGGCCTAACTCGAGCTTACGGGGTTCTCAGGCCTAGTCCTAGGCAGCCTACTGGCTTCCCGGACCGGACCTTCTCCTAAACTGCTGACATATGGTCTCCAGTATCCTGTTCCCCCAGGAGATATCCTCTCTCTCTAGTCCATTGGGGGGTGCCAACATGGCCGCCGCACCTCTGCCATAGAGTCTGAGGCGCTGCATCAGCTCCCTCTAGAGGTGTGGAGGACTACCGTGCTACACTTGTCACATTATAATACATTAAAAATGTAATTCAGAGTTGTTTAAAAAAAAAATATTGTCATAGTACAGAACTGATTTATTAAAAAAAACACATGTAGGATATTGCTTGGTCTGCAGCTTTAAAGCAGGGTTGCACAACTCCAGTTCCCTCCCTCCCCCCCCCCCCAACAGGTCGGGTTTTCAGGATACACCTGCTTAAGCACAGGTGGCTCAATCAGAGGCTCAGTCTGTGACTGGGCCTTTGAGCCACCTGTGCTAAAGCTGGGATATCCTCGAAACCTGACCTGGTGGGGGGAGGGGGAGGGGGAGACTGGAGTTGAGCACCCGTGCCTTAAAGACCACTATTGTACCCTGCACCAATGATCACAAACCCTTGAAGTTGAAATGAATTTGTCATTCAGATACAAATAGTTTCACGTCTACCCGTATCATCTTTCTCTCCAGTAGTGTTTATTATGCTCCTCCCTCAAAGGCTTTTAAAAGCGTTCTGATACGGATGGGAGCATTAGTTATTTCTGTGCGTTTTGCGCCCTGTACAATAGGAGAGGTTGTTTTGGCGTAATTTTGGTTTGTTTTTCTTGGCCAACTATTTTCCCTGTTTTCTACCAGTAAGACAAAAAAGGGTGTGTGCCGAGCACGCGCATTTTAAGTGAAACTTCTTTGCCTTCTGTTACTGTTTTGTTAAAGAAATTGTATTTGTGATTGTGCTATTTTTTTAAATCAAAACACAATGTCAGTGACAAAACACAAAGAAGTTTGATTTAGAACGCGCGTGCTCGGCGCACACACCCTGTTTTAGCTATTTGCATTTCTTTATTTATATGAACTGTGAATTCCTTGTGTTTGTTGAGTGAGAGAGGGAGTTACCTGGGGGGTCACCAGGGTGACTGACTGACCTGGGTGGGTGACTGAGCCACCTGTGCAGCAGAGAGTTCAGTCTGGGTCAAGCAGCTGATCAGTTCTGGGGTCCTGTGCATGCGCACGTCACCAGGCAGGCCCACGCACGCGTGCGTCACCGGGTGGGCCTGCGCACGCATCACCGGATGGGCCTTCGCAGTGGCGGGCCTGTGCGGTGCTGGATTGGCCTGCGTGCTGCGCCGTCGTGTCTGCACACGCAGCGACGTTTCTGCGCATGCGGATGTGAAAATCAATACGGGTTTCTGCGCATGCGCAGGAGCGGCATGCCCGGCACAGTTAACATCCTCTACACATGCGTTTCCTACAAACTCTGTGTGATGCGCATGCACACGAGCGACCAACAGTAGCATGACGTCACTTCCGTCATGGATTTTAGTTACAACACACGAGAATTTTCCCATCAAAACACTGTAGGTGCCAGCAAAGAAGTTTCACTTCAAAAACGAAAAATAATCACAACCCTTTCAGGCTTGGTCATAAAAATACCGAAGCTCATTCACCCATATCACAGCTGGATGTCTAAGTAATTCCTGCTTAGACTTACAAAAAAATACCTCCTGCCTTACATTTAAGGCCCGGGCCATAGAGGGGGGGGGGGGGGAGCCGTGCTGAACAGCGAAGACGCTGAGGCTCGCCTGCTGAAGCTGTGCGATTCCATGCACATACAGGCGAGCCAGCGGGCGCGATAGGGATGCGGGGGGAGGTGGTGGGAGGTGGGGCAGTGACGTCACTGGGCCAAACGCCCGCGACGCACTGACATCAACGTCACGCTGATTGAATGTTTTCAGACGACAGCGCGCTGAAAAACAGCTTGGCGCTCGGCTGAAAACTCCATCTCGTCAGCACGCCTGCGGACGCTCGCATGAGCCCTCTCTCAAGGCATCCTCATTGAGGATGCAGGGGCTCAGCGCGGAGCGTCCGCACGGCTCAGCGCGGCCTGTCCGTCTATGGACTCGGCCTAAGATCTTCTATCATGTGTTGGTTAGAGGGTATGGCAAGCAATGCATCTTGTCTTTTACCCTCGCAGACAGGGAATGGCCTGCACATGGGGAATAAAAATGGCAGGGACAGGGCAACAACAGTAATGCATGGCAAATCAGGTATTAACCCTTTCCTCCCCGTCACAGCATTTCCTTATATGGAGTTGGCACGGATGGTCCCAGGACATGGACAGTGATACATCTTCAACCAATGAAACACTCGGAGGTACTGAGTGCAAACAGCACTAAAGTGCAATATGAATGCAGCCGCAGGCAAAAGAAAAGGTTACACTGTTTCCGCTGTACAGACATACCCCGCATTAACGTACGCAATGGGACCGGAGCACGTATGTAAAGCGAAAATGTACTTAAAGTGAAGCACTACCTTTTTTCCACTTATCAATGCATGTGCTGTAATGCAATCGTCATATACGTGCATAACTGATGTAAATAACGCATGTGTAACAGGCTCTATAGTCTCCCCGCTTGTGCACAGCTTCGGTACAGGTAGGGAGCCGGTATTGCTGTTCAGGACGTGCTGACAGGCGCATGCGCGAGCTGCCGTTTGCATATTGAACGATATGTCCTTACTCGCGAGTGTACTTAAAGTGAGTGTCCTTAAACCGGGGTATGCCTGTAGTGATATTGCGATTCACTGTGTTCAGAAACACTCATAATTGCATGTCATTTTCTCAAAAATGAGTCAATCACCAACATATAATCCACTAAGCACATCCTCACCATTTGGTCCCTGGAGGTACCCCTTAAAAAATGACAGACCGATACAATAGTGAGCTTTGAATTCTCTACAATGTTTGTTGCGTGCTTGTTGGTTACGTTGAAACTCTGATAACAAAACTCTTTGCACCGTACATTGAAACAGTATAATCATGCAATATCATCCTATGGGCCATAAAACAGGGTTCTCTCATCTTCTCCCAACTCACTTGTCAGCTATATTTCCATGTGACTTATCTTCAATTACATTGCAAATATCCCAATGATTTGACTTTAATTAGCTCAAGCAGTACATTTGAAAGCTTAGTTCTGGGTTCTCAGAAGAGGATAATTCATGTATTGTATTTTTGGACAGTGCATGTTACTATTGTTTATAATGTTCTAAAGGTAACAAAAGTAAGAACTGTCCAAGCGACAGGTCTAATTAGAGTAGCTAAGCAATTAAATAGTGGTCTGAAAAATATTGATATGTTGCCTACGTGACAGCGTCGTTTACTGGCTTCCATTCTGTAGACACAAAAGCTGTTTTTACCAGTAGAAGTAGATTAGATTTTAGTTTGTTCAGTGGATGAGGGAGGTAATTTGTGGCTTATTGTCCATATTCAAGATTTTTCCCTTTGCAGTAAATGAAAGCAGATGCACATGATCGTATAAATCTTGTTTTGTAACATACAGTATGCCATTATTATATCTATCCCATGTGTAAATACTGTTTTATGCATATTAGTGAAGATATATTAATGTTTGGAGATGGCTTTATTTGTGTTTTGTCGCTGCTTTTTGTAATGACTCAGGCATGTAAATCATTCAAATAAGAAGGGGCTGGGTTGTCTTAGAAGCTTGTATTTGAACCAATAAACCAAGGCCCATTTAATAAGTGGTGCTAAGCCATGAGACAACTTCCAGCCTGTCACGTACAGCACACCTATGAGCATGTGACATACCTGGGACAAGGGTTAATACATACAGCTACCTAGCTGACTTAATCTTCACTTACGCAAGGTCCCTCAAATGAATAATCTCTATCCTCCTTGTATATATGTAATTGCTGCCACCACCAGACAAAGAATGAGAATCGCCGGGGTCTTTGGTCCCTGGCTCCTAAGAAAATATGCACTTTGCACACAAAAATCTGTTGTAGCAAAATGTGTCGGAAAATGTAAATTACTTTCTACAAAGCGTGCAACAGTTCAGTCAGCGCCCAAAGTATTACTTATTAATGTTTAGCTGTAATATACACAAAGTACAGTGCTTAGGTTACAAGATTATTACAAGAACATGCAGTATAAAATGCAGACAGTTTTATCAAATGTAAAGGATAAACAAAGACTGTCTATACTATGCTATACTTCACTGTTTAGGGTAGGGTTCTGGGTAAGGGTTTAGGGTGGGGGATTTAGGCACTTACCTTAGTGATGAAGTGGCTAGGCGGCGGGTGAGTCGCGGTAAAGTGCCAGCGGTCATTTGGTCACGGCGAAACGGCCGCGACCAAATGTCTTAGAGCGCTTCCCAGAGAGGTCACTGGAGTATGAAAGATGAGAATTCACGTGTTTTGTTGGTAGCAGACACTCCTCTGTTAAACTGTGATTTCATAACTCAATTGCAGGGCTTATAGTACATCCAAAAACAGGGGTGCGCAAACTGGGGAGGGGGGTGAGATTTTCGGGTGGCGGGGCAGGGCGCTTACAGAGGCCCCCGCTCTCTTCCCGAAGGCATTTAAATTAAATGCCGGCGGAGAGGCGAAGGCCTCTGTAAGGTCCCTTACCTTGGCTCAGACGGCTTCTTGCGACGCGTCGCCATCATGATGTTGTGACATCAGAACGCCGGAGCCATGGTAAGGAGGGGGGGAGAGCCAGCAGGGGGCGCAAGGGAGAAAGATTGCACACCCCTGTCCTAAAACATAACATCCGAGTCGCCCCAAAGAATTACAATGGGCAGCCAAAGGGTGTTGCTGTTTGCTACCGTTCGCTGATGTTTGGTAATGTTACAGCTGCTCTATTGCATTCTGATACTGTATTCACCAGCCCTCTTATCCCCTGTACCCAATGTTTCAGAGGCGTCTAAGAGGGGATATGATAACTATATACAAATATATTCGGGGACAATACAAGGAGCTTTCAAAAGAACTATTCATCCCACGGGCAGTACAAAGGACTCGGGGCCATCCCTTAAGGTTGAAGGAAAGGAGATTTTACCAGCAACAAAGGAAAGGGTTCTTTACAGTAAGTTAACACAACACAACCGGCATTACCATCCCCCTCCACCGGCATCCACCTTCCCCCCCCCCCCCGAGGCCCCCACACCTACCGGCCCGCCGCATCCAGAGACCTCCACTCCTCCATGGCATAATCACTTTTGGGCCTAGCCCACGTGGCCCTCCGAGCCGCAGCCTGCTCCTCACTCGACCCCCCCCGGCATCCACACAGTGTCCCGCCCCCCCCCCCCCGGCATCCACACGGTACCCCTGCATTCACCCCCCTCCACACAACCGGCATTACCACCCCCCCCCCACCGGCATCCACTTCCCCCCCAGGCCCCCACACCTACCGGCTTGTCGTCTGGCACACCACTCCTACGCGGCACAACCCGTTTTGGGCTTAGCCCACGCAGCCCTCCGAGTCCCAGTCTGCTCCTCACTCACCCCCCCTACCGGCATCCACACCACACCCCCCCCCTACCGACACCCCCCGTCATCCTCCCGATGCCAGCTCCGCTCCGATCTCATCAGCCGACACCAAAGGTAGGGAAAGGTGTGGTGTGCTGTGTGGGTGCAGTGTGTGGGTGCAGTGTGTGGGTGCTGGTGCTGTGAGTGTCTGCAGTGTGCAAAAAAAAATGTAATTTTTTTTTTAATTCGGGGTCCATGCTCAAACCGCGTTATAGCGGATCGCGCTATAATGGGTTGAGCTGTACACTGGCGACACACTTTATTCGAGCTCGGCTAGTCCCACGAATTCGGGTATACCCGGGTGTATTGAGGTTTGTGACTGTTTTCTGCCCGAGTGCATTGAGGTATTTTCCAGGCAGGGATTGAAGCATTTTATTCCCCCTGGCTGCAATACTGCACAGTATATATATATATACTGCATTACAATTCATGAATTTATGCCATCTGGTAGACACGCGAAGCATTGCAGCCTATTAAATCCTAATCATTATCATATAACAGATCAGCCGCCCGTCAGCCAGGCATGAACCCAGGCTGGGAAGGCAAACGCAACGGGGCTTGTCAGAGGTGAGGAGCGGCGCATTCCAGGTATCTGCCAGGTACATACTGGGTATTTGCTCGAATAAAGTGTGTCGGTGCAGTATGTATATAAGTGTCAAAAAGGCGTGCTATTGAGCGTGGCAAATGTATACAACAGACGACAGAGAAGGCCAATGCTACATCCAATATGACAAAAATACACAGTAAAATACTTATATATTCTCTTCAAAAAGGGTCATTTAGTTTAACCCTTTGGCCAAAGCATTGTAAGCTTGCGAGCCACGACAAGGCAGACACCCGTTCGCAAGTCCTAACACTACCTGATAAAATACTAATACTGTCCCGGCCAGCTTTATTCTAAAGCTTGCCGGCTGTATCGCGGGCTAACCGCGGGTCTTCTCTCCACTTAAAACGGAGTTTCCCGCGCGGCGGCCGCTTCAATAGATAAGCGCTAATGGAGCTTACTAAATTTACTAAATTTGCTTACTAAATTGGAGCTGTTGTCTAAATTTAGCATAGATTGAACTTGATGGACGTACATCTTTTTTCAACCTCATCTACTATGTAACTTACCCTGCCTATATATTGTAAGCTCCTTGTGGCAGGTCCTTGTCTAACACACAACATTGCAGGCCTGTCCTACCTCTCCTAACACATTGCAGGCCTGTCCTGCCTGTCCTACCTCTCCTAACACATTGCAGGCCTGTCCTGCCTGTCCTACCTCTCCTAACACATTGCAGGCCTGTCCTGCCTGTCCTACCTCTCCTAACACATTGCAAGCCTGTCCTGCCTGTCCTACCTCTCCTAACACATTGCAGGCCTGTCCTGCCTGTCCTACCTCTCCTAACACATTGCAGGCCTGTCCTACCTCTCCTAACACATTGCAGGCCTGTCCTACCTCTCCTAACACATTGCAGCCCTGTCCTACCTCTCCTAACACATTGCAGGCCTGTCCTGCCTGTCCTACCTCTCCTAACACATTGCAGGCCTGTCCTGCCTGTCCTACCTCTCCTAACACATTGCAGGCCTATCCTACCTCACCTAACATCTTTTTAATCCTGTCTGTAAATGCTACATATGCCCATAACCATATCTCTGTCTATGAAATGTATTTACATTGAATGTATAACCTCTGTTCATTTTATGCAACCATGTATTATTATAACTCTGGCTTTTCCTGTCTGACTCTTGTGTAACAAAATACAGGCATACCCCGGTTTAAGGACACTCACTTTAAGTACACTCGCGAGTAAGTACATCTCGCTCAATAGGCAAACGGCAGCTCACGTATGTGCCTGTCAGCACATCCTGAACAGCAATACCGACTCCCTACCTGTACCGAAGCTGTTCGCAAGCGGGGAGACCATAGAGCCTGTTACAAATGTGTTATTTACATAAGTTCTGCACGTATATGATGATTGCCGTACAGTACATGCATCGATAAGTGAGAAAAGGTAGTGCTTCATTTTAAGTACATTTTCGCTTTACATACATGCTCTGGTCCCATTGCGTACGTTAATGTGGGGTATGCCTGTAATTGTATTTAATTTGACTTGTTCTGAAACTGACTGGATAGTATTGCGATGCCCCTGTACTGTAAGTGGAGGCCTTTATTTACTTAAAAATAGATGATGATGATGATGGATGACATTTTTCCAACTTAAGAAAAACAAAACACTTTGTTTTGACTTATAAAAAATTGACAGAATATATAAAATACTTCATAACTTAATTTCTATAATACTTAGACAAACACCATCATCACGGTTGTTTCGTTGTGTGCTTAATATGCACGTCTGGATATGAAACATGATACTTATAATTTTGTTTGAGAACAGATATCAGAGATTATACATAGGACCACCCTGTCATTCTTGGTATCATTTGATTTGTGTAATCGCAGCTGTTACAAATATCTATTCGTCATTATAGCGAATCGCTGTCAGACCCAGGATTTCATATGTAGTAACTTTACGCAAACCTTCAGGCTGTCACCTTGGCCACACCCCCTAGTATTGTACAGATCACCCAACCAATGCATTTGAAGGTACATTTAAAAGGTTTTCGTTTATTCAGAGAAGAATTTCAACGCCGTTTCAATCCCCACACTTGCAAACCCAGGCGTTGACCCTATATACCTCAGTCTCTGGACAAACGCATAACTATGCAGGTCTTAACCCCAATAAACATAATTATTGTATTTTTAAGGAAACCTACAGCTAAAATTAACCTCTGATGTGCCAGATTAATTAAAATACTTAATACCTCATGATATTATTGTGACAGCCCTTTCAGTTAAATGGACCATGAAGTATCTTCCATGGTGTCTTACGGCTTAGCGCTGCTAGGTAAACATGGGCCTGAATTTCTGCCTATCATTTGTTATGCTTTAATAATTATGCTTTTCAAGGGCCGTCATGGTTTCCTCTCGGATAATAAAAAAAATGAAAGAATAATGCATTCCTTTTTTTTTTAAAACCTTTTTTTCAGGGAGATTAGACTTGTAAATTGATTATTCAGGTCTAACTCCAATAATGAATAACACTCCGCACAGATTGCAATACGTGAGAAATGTTGGATAGTTACATTGGCAGTAAGCAGTATTAAGTACTAAAAATAATATTCAAGCAATGTTTGAAATGCTTAGAATTGGTGCCATGAAACAGGAAAATAAAACAATGAACACACACAAAAAAAAAAGACGTGTCCAAAATACTGAAGAAAAACATACCGTGGAAAAATACGGCAAGATAAGTGTCATCTTTTGATGCAAAGATCATAATAATCAAAAACAATTTGTCAATAAAAACAAATACAGTATCACATTGCTACTATATGTGCAGCTTTATCTTGTGGCAAAACGTACATTTCGAAAAGTACCAAGTTTTATTTATTTAGAAAATGTTTTACCAGGAAGTAATACATTGAGAGTTGCCTCTCGCTTTCATGTATGTCCTGGCCACAGAGTTATGATGACAAACACATGGCTACAAATACATAGTTACATTAAGTGAACAGGGTTTTACATTATATACAAGACATTGCATGCACAGTTAGAGATAATGTCAGGAGTGCGCAAACTGGGGGGCGCAATATTATCTGCGGAGGGCGCTGGGCTTACAGAGGCCCCGCGCTCTTCCCGAAGGCACTTAAATTAAATGCCGGGGAAGCAGCGAAGGCCTCTGTAAACTGCACTTACCTTGGTTCAGGCGGCTTCTGGAGACGCGTCGCCATGACAACGTGACGTCATGATGTCCAGAACGTCTGAGCCAAGGTATGGGGGGGGGGGGGAGGGAGGTGCGCAGAGAGGGGACAGTCGGCAGGGGGGCACAGGAGAAAAATATTGCGCTCCCCTGATATGTTATAGGAGTATGTAACAGTTACAGACCAGATTAAAATGTGAGACAGCTTTAGTTTTGAACGTAGTCTAGCAAACCAATTTTTTGTAATAGTTGAACTTCTAAAGTATGTTCTAAAGCGGCTCATAGCATACACTGTACATAATGTAAAGCATATTACAATGAATGGTTCCATTATGGCATTGATCCATTTGACATTGTACATAATACAGCTTTTTTTTGTGGAACTCTTCGCAGAGTGGTTGTATGAATAGAGGCTAATAAAAGCATAGGGAGGATGTGAATGTGGGACCCCACTTGTGGTCAAGTCTTGATTTGGGTCCCGCTTTTAAAAAGTTACAAATATTAATGACTTGTCAGGGGTTCTCCACGCCAGACCTTGAGACCCCTCCCCCCCCCCAACAGGTCAGGTTTTCCGTATATCCCAGTGTCGTGGAACAGGATTTTACATTTCTCTGTCTCCCTTTGCAGCTCATAGGATTCATATCTCCCTAGTTTAGCTGCATGCTATTTTCCCTGTCCCAGCAGCCAGCTGCATGTGAAAAGGCAACATTATTGTTACATGTTGTTTACACAGCCCTAGTCAGTGTTGGTTGCCTGCAATCTCCTATTCTCCTAGCTGAGAGTGGGCTATTCCTACCCCCCTGTCCTTGCTGACAGTTAGTATAGTCTCACTTCACTTCTAGTGTGACCCTTGCTCCTCACTTCCTTTTCACCCTGGACTCTGAGTGAGTACCTGCCTGCTATTTGCCCCAGCAAGGCCTTTCTGTTTTACACTGCCTTATCTTGATACACTGCACTTCAGAGAGAGAAGCACTCTCTACCCACACTACATCTGCAAGTACCTTTCTTCCTGTGATTTTCCCTCAATAAAACTAAGAAAGACAAAATGACTTGTTGTGCTTTAGAAAGAGGGAAGGCATGAGTTAAGCTAACTGGAATTATTCATTCATCATTCGTGACCCTGGTTCCAGGATACCCAGCTTCGGCACAGGTGGCTCAACCAGAGGCTCAGTCCAAGACTGAGCCCCTGAGCCACCTGCGCTAAAGCAGGGACTGATTGAGCCATCTGTGCTGAAGCAGGGACTAATTGAGCCACCTCTGTTGAAGCTGGGATATCCTTAAAACCTGACCTGTTGGGATGGCTTGACAACGGGAGTTGAGCACCCATGGCTTAAGTTATTATAACTTTACAAGGTAACAAAACTTTTACAATACGTGTGTTAGAGTGAATTTCCGATTTTGAACACAGTTAGGCCTCGTTCAGGGTGCCAGCTGCAGGACTCGGAGGGAGGGCGGGAGGGAGGCAGTGCGGCAGTTTGCTGGGCGATCTGTGTTTATCCCCCAGCAGACTTTTCAGCGTTGGGGAGGGGGCGGGGTTACACACAGCAGGGTAAGTATCGAGGTTGCAGTCATGAAATCATTCTGAAGAATGATTTCATTGGCTGCCTAGGTCCCAGTGACGCTGCTACAGCTCCAAAAAACGAAATTTTCGTTTTTTGAAACTGTAGTCAGCTTCAACTCCTGGCCTCGGAGACAGGGCGGTTGCTACCCTGACAACCAGTATTCAAATTGAATACTTTGTTTCTCACGGCAGCACGCACGGCAGCACACCCTCCCTCCGAAGCCAGCACCCTGAACGAGGCCTTAGCGTTGCTGTGATCTGCAAAGCATTGCCATCTGGGTTCTGAATAGGTTAATCAACATTTCTTTAGCTACAGTATTCTCACAAACATAACATAGTTAACTTGGGGTGTTGGGAAAAAGACTCCAAGTAAATTGTGGACCATCCAACTTCCCAAACCCCAGCAATGGATTTCAACATTTTGGTGCAATGAGGACATTTTTGTGGTAGGACTTTTCTGGCATATAAAGCGTGTTGAATAATTTAAGAAGAATAGGGAAGAGCTGAAAAGTCTTTAAAGAGCTTGAGTTGTCTGGGAGAAGACTGTTTAAAGAATACAGTAGCGGTGTAGGCATTGTTGAAGCAGACCACATTGAAGCAACATTATTACCACTTTCTCAGCCACATTCGGGTGTGTGGTCTAGAATAGAATGGAAGATGACCTCTGATTTCTCAAACTACAAAGCATGCAACCCAACCCTCATTTCAGACGAGCATTTTCTGCTCATCGTCGGTAAAACTATTAGCATAACCCCTTATCCATGTGTGATTGTTTGTGGGACCTGCTTTAGTAGAATCTGTTTATGGGTGCTATGGAAATGTAGGTTGAAGGTGCAATCCCTTATAGATGTGCCCTAAAAATAACCCTTTGTAAACAATTTAACAGTCTTAATTTGCCTCCTTAAATTCTCAAATCAACGTCAACGTCATTTGATTTCAAATGCTAAAGAGGCAGGTCGATCAAAGTGACATATTCAATAATGAAAGACCTTTTTATCTTCCCATGTTGGTGATATGATGTTGGAGGCGAATAAGCCTTTTATGGTCTGTTTTTCACTCTGTCATCATCCTCGCAACACAAAATTATTGTACGAGCTAAATTGATGAATCTTGAAAGATGTGGATGTAAGTGGATGTAAGTGCACCAATGATCTCTATGCTAACCACGGAGGTTGCATAAGCACTGTGATACATACCTAACCATGTTGTTTTGGTGATAATTAAGGATAGACTAACAGGCAAAGTATATGTTAATTAGAGAAATATTGAACATCGGGTATCTCGTAACGGTACTGAGCAGACCCACGTAAGTTGGATCACCAACCCAAGACACGGGGTTAAAGAAACTATGTTTATTTGCAAAGGCAACAGAATAGAAGTATACAAACGTACATAAAACACACACAATTACTTTGTGGCCCGCCTCTAACCTGGGAAGGGATTGGATTTCTCCCCAAAGAGTAGGTTACAAGGAGGTGGTGCCAGACCTAACCGCAATAGTCACTCTTGTTTCCGGGTTAGAGTCCATTATGGTGTACAGCAATGTCCTGGGGGCGCACAACGGATAAAACAGTCCTTGTCCTTGGTGCAATTACCGGTAGAGACTGTTCCACTAGTCCAGGGACCGACCTCTACTGTTTAGCAGTGCAAGGATTAAAGCTCTGTGGCAGGCAGAAGCTGATGGCTGAAGAAATTCTTCAAAAAGTCATTGGTATCTTTGGCTTGGTTTCCTGGCTCAGGACGTACCAGAGCGTATAGAACTGGGCCCCTCACTCAGACAAGAGTTTAGTACTGCTGTAAGCTGGACACAGGAACTTAGTCTCCCGCAAGAGACTCCCAGTACACCCCGCAAGGTATACAGACACAGTCCCCTCAAGAAATGGATGCAGATAGACTGACACAGCCTGAGCTGTTCTAAGGCCGAGTCCATAGAAGGACTGGCCGTGCTGAGGCGTGCGGACGCTCTGTGCTGAGCCCCTGTATCCTCAATGAGGATGCCTTGAGAGGGGCCTCACGCGAGCGTCCGCAGGCGTGCTGACGAGATGGAGGTTTCAGCCGAGCGCCAAGCTGTTTTTCAGCGCGCTGTCGGCTGAAAACCTCCAATCACAGCACAGCAGTGTCGTGACGTCGGCGCCGTGACGTCGACGTCAGTGCGTCGCGGGCGATTGGCCCAGCGACGTCACTGCCCCGCCTCCAACCACCTCCTCCCGGCTCCGATCGCGTCCGCTGGCTCGCCTCAGCGTCAGCGCGGTTCGGATCGCCTCACCCCTCTATGGCCCGGGCCTAAGACATACACACACGTACAGGTTGGGGGTTTCAGTTATATCTCAAACTTCAGAGAGATGACAGACTGTCTACACGCATCAAAGGATTTTCCTGGCCTCTTTTGATCTGGCTGAGTTAGGCGCAAACTGCTAGCACTCTATTCCTTTGGAGTGTGGAACAGAGTCTGTGAGGCTGGGGACCCCTTGACAGTGTTATATTACACCCTTTGTTGCGCACCCCCACTGACTTCCTTGGGTATGCAAGGAAGGTTTGTCACCAGGCCACTAGGTCCTTCATTAGGAATGCAGGAATAAGACTTCCAATGTCCACTTTGTTACTGGGGTGAACCCCGAAACTCCTAAAGGATTAGGATTCACGGGGATAGGCTGTTCTACTGTCTCCCAGGGTCCAATATCGGGGGGACCCTGGCGTGGAGTTTCTAGGACCTCCGGAACCAGAGTTATGGCAATTTAGCAGATTGGGGCATTTCAGAGGCAGGGATATGACACTGATTCTGTTCAGTAAAAGGATAATTTTTTGATTACCAGGAAAGGGGTTTCCCGTAACTCTGTGTGTTTCCCACAAAGTGTTGCCCCTTCTAAGAAGGTGTGGTGGTACCAGAAACTAGTTGCTAGCCTCAGCAATTCTGTAGTTATAGCCCCAAAAAGGTTACTTAGGGAATGGGTCCAAGCCCACAAAGAATACACTACAAACACCTAAGGAGGGACAGGGGGAACATAGCAATAATACATTTATATACATGTTCCCATGACGGGGGCCGTATCCACAGGGTGCAACCCAGAAATACCATAGCACCCCACGTCACACCGGGCCTGGTAGCCATCATGGACTGAGTTTGAACATCCGGATCTAGATGATTCTGGCAGTAGTATTCTAGGATGCAGGTAAGGAAACTGGGCGTCAAAGAAGTTACTACTTTAACTATTGAGAGGCTAAATGAGAAGTGGGTGGCTAACAGAAACAAAGTCTCCAAAAGGTGGAGAAAATCACTTTTAGCTGGTGGGAGGGCTTATCTATTTTGGTAAGAGCAGTTTAGAAGCTGTGTGGAAAACGGATTGGAAAGCAAAAGGTAGAGAAAATGGAGCAGCGGTATGTACAGAGTTCAATGTTATTGGCAGCAGAATGGAGTAGGAAGAAAGGACACTCAATGGTATGGAAGAAAAGTTCAATGGTTAATATAAAGAATTGTTATTTCATGCCCAATGGTTATAAGTGCTAAAGGGTGAAAAGTATTGTTTTGTACATTTATTTATATACTGGCTAAAATACCCGGTTTCACACGGGTTGCAGTACTCTAGGGTCATCTTTTCCATTGCAGACTTGGAACTGTGAATCAATTGATAATGGCGCCCTCTTTAACCTGATAATAATTCCACCTTTCAGTGAGTGACGCTGAACCTCAAACCCCAAGTCACTGAGACTCCTATCCCCAATCTTTTCACTGACATTTCCCCTCGGTGACACTCAAACCCCATCAGTGACCTTCTTCTCTTACACTCCCTCTCTCCCTGCCTTTTACACCCGCATCTGTCACACTCCACCCTCTCATCCTTTCCCTCCCCCCATGTATTTCTGTCGCTCCTCTGACTCTCACTCCTCTTCCCCCTCTCACTCCCCTTACACCTCCACCTCCTTGCCCTTCCCCTCTTACACCCCTATCTCTCCTTCCTCCCTCTGTTCCCTCCCTCTCTTACTCCCACCACACCCCTTCCTCTCCTAAATGCCCATCTCTCCCCCTGCCTCTCTTAGGCTAAGTCCCCGCTGGCGCTGAGCGCGCTCATGCTTGGAGAACGCTCCAAGCATGAGCGCCGGGTGTCCTCCGATTTGCGCAATCGCGCGCGGGGGGGGGGGCAGCATGCGGGCCAGCTGAGCGCACGGGGAAGTATAGGTTTTTTGTGTTGGTAAGTGTGTGTGCCCGCGCGCCACGTGAGCGGGAACTTACATATATATAAATATGTAACGCGGCTCAGTGCTGGCGGGACGCAGCCCTAGGCTGAGTCCATGCTCCCTGCTTGCTCGCTGAGGTGCGCTGAGGCTCAGGGAAAGCGGGTGCTTTCCCTGGCCTTGCGTTGCTTACCGCACGCGCCGTCATCCGGGCCGTCGGGGGGCGGGCCGGGGGCGGGCCAGTGACGTCACGGAGCTGGTTCGCCCTCATTGGGCGAATCGCTCACGTGACCGGCCTGTCGCCCCCGGCAAGCGGGGGAATTTTAAATTCCCCTAAGACCTGCGCTTCCGCAAGCGCACGGAAGCGCAGGTGAGCCCCTACTAAAGCCGCTCTAATTGAGGCTGTAGGGGCTCAGTGCTGAGCGGGAGCGCGCGTCAGCACGCTTCCGCCAGCAAGCAGTAAACATGGCCGAGGCCTTATACTCCCACATCTCCCCCTCCCTCTCTTACACCCCACCTCTCTCCCCCTCCTCTCTTACACCCCCAAGTCCCGCCCTCCTTCACTGCCGAGAAACCAACCAATCAGTGGCTTCGCAGAGGGTCCCCTTGGTATGCATGCAAATTTTCATATGTCTTGGAGCTATGGCTCTGACACACACACTTTATTATTATTATTATTATTATTATTATTATTATAATAGATCGTCAACACAGCGCTTGACAGAGTTATTATATCTTGCATATTACAGGGAAGAATAAAACAAACCGGGATGCCAGCATATTACATAAAAGTGAACATTGAGGAAAGCGTCCCCTGCACCCAAAGTTTGTTTACAAAAGATGGAAACGGAACAAATAGAATACAAAAAGAATAAATAAAATGATCTCCTATACGTATGGAAATTTCTCCATGATTGCTCTTGTAACTCAAAATATAATTTATGATATCTGAGTCACTGGGATATATTAGGGCACGTCCTGCATTATTGAATGTACTTAACGTAATTATACAACTGTAAGTTATTTAGTATTCTGTTCCAGTATGCATAGAAAGACTATTTCTAAATCTTTACGCTTTGATTAGGCACTTTTGTTAAACAACATGTAGACTGCAGATTATTCTACTTTAATAGATTATTCAGATTTTAAACGGTTCCTTCCGAATAATACAGACAAGTGCTACCCTCAGTTTTGATGCTAGAAGCACATGGTAATACACTGATTTGCCAAGTGACATTGATTATACAGTAGCACGGTCATCCTGAAATTTCTCACCCACTTTAAAGACTAGTAGGAATAACTCCTTTTTTGCTTAAGGATCTGAGTTCTGGTAGGCACAGAGTTAACCAAGAAAGCTCTTCAGCTGTAATATGCAGCAACGCCTCTTAAAAATGCCAGCTGTCCAAGAAATTAAGGCGATGGACTACATATCACACAGAACCATTGGAAATGTTTGTGATGTTCCAAAATGTCTTTTAATATATTTCTTTGAACTGTTTGGCTCAGGGTGGTAAGATTTTCTTCTGCATAAATAGATAACAGATTTAGGAGATGGGAAATATTTTCACAGTTTCCCCATACACGTGCAGGTATACTATATTGTACATCGTCTGTGAACTTCAGTGCATTGTACAGCTGAAGCAGGACTTCAAGTGTGGGATCTACCTTTAATAATGAACTGATGCTTTCAACACAGAGCCCCAAATACAATGTAAATGTTAATTTATTAATTGTAGTTGATGATTGTCTTTGCGTGTCCATAATTGTTTCCGACCTCTTCTACACCTCAACTCTGTGAGTGCAGGAGGAACTGTGAGGGACTGTGAGGGACCGCCAGTGACTCGCGATTATGTAATTGCTGTATCACTAATAACATAAGAGTAGGAGTCCTTCCCTTCCTTCTCATCCTCCTTGGATCGCATGGAGCACAGAACTCCATCTCCCCTACAAAAACAAGCAAGTACTTTATGACGTAGCTACCACATCTTGGGGCCCCTCGAGTGCCCGACCCCATAATATAATAAGACTGAGTACATTGTCTTGATGGAGAGGGAACAGATAGAGAGAAAGGTCAGGGACATGGAAGGTACTATAGGGATTTAGTGACCCACTGCAGTGTTCTAACTGACCCCCTGACTAACTGACCAGAGGGCAGTGGTGCTTGCGGCCTGGTTCCCAGAAAGTGGACCAGCATTTCAATGTCTGCAGTGGACCGTTGCCCTGTTGAACTTGGACAATGGAGGGGGCATGGGGTCCAACCATGCTGGAGGACTTTACCAGCCAGAGAGACTCGATTTCTTCCCTGCAACCTCAATATTTTATTTCAGCCTCAGCAAGCCACCTGATGATGGTGACTGTCCTGGCGCCTTCACAATTTACAGAAAGACTTTGTCTCACCCCAAGAACCTCAACTTCTGTCGGGTCTGGGGAGCCACCTGCTGGGGTGACTGCCCCAGAGCCTTGGTCTTGAGGGCGGAGGTATGACGGTAGGGCTTAGCCGGCCTTCATTAATAAAGGTGGAGCCCGGCTGGCTGCCCCTGAAACCGTATGGCAAGGGCTGAGAGTGTCAGCTCTTGGGTCTAATATTGTACCTTACTGTGTTGCCCTGTAATGTTGTTCCCCGTATACTGTCCCCCATAGGGTTATAAGCTAGGAACTGTGTGTGGGCTTACTGTGCACCCCAAAACTGTAACAACCTACCAGAAACTCTCACATCCACCACCAGTCTAAGTTCTTTCAAATCTAAGGCTGTCACACATTTTAATCTGGTCTGTTACTGTTTCATACGCCCATAATATTTATTATCTTTAACTGTGCATGCAATGTCTTGTATATAATGTATACCCTGCGCATTATGTAACTGTATTTGTAAACATGTATTATTTGTCTTAACTCTGTGCCCAGGACATACTTGAAAACGTGAGGTAACTCTCAATGTATTACTTCCTGGTAAAATATTTTATAAATAAATAATAATAGCTATGTCTTTGGGCTGGGTTTCTTGTCTTTTATGAATCGGCTGTCACTGGAGAAGAACTTCTGAGGAAAAAATCTCCCAAAGGGTTAAAACACCCCCTTTTTTATTTTATTCTTACATGGGTGGGATCTCCATCCCTAGGGTTATGTGTCGCCCTTAGGCAAGCACTATTAAGGACACCCCCTCTCCAGGTAGGAGGGGGTCTCCAGAGTTGAATACCATTAATTTCAGCTCTGGGGACCCCTTGCTTTCTGAGATACTTATTTCCTTATGGGGTGCCGGTATTTCCTACCCAGTTTTAGCTGCCCCATCACATGGGCCAATAGGAAGCCGTGACTTCATAGGCCGCTTCCATTGGACTGGGGGCTTTAAACTTGACCTGGAGATACCGGGACACCCAATAAGGAGGTAAGTATCTTAGGATACTTGTTTAAAACATTTATGTTAACTTCATGCATAAAGGCTTCTTTCCCAGGTATCTCGGGTGTGTTCACGTGTTGTTCGGTGAGTGGGTTGGGAGTTAGAAGTTGATCTCTCTCTCGCACAATCACAAAAATTTGCAAGGTTTTTCGCAAACATAAATGGGTACGTTGTGCATCATTTGCAAATTTGGGTGAAAACCCAGATGGTGCCTTACCTGCTTACTGCCTTGGGATGGGCCTGAGTGACAAGCATGGCTCCCCCGATCTGAACCATGTTCATTTCAGCACCTGTGACAAGTTTCCAAGGCACATACCGGTACTTCCTGCTTGATTAAATCAACCATGTCATGTGGGCTAATAAAGACGAAGCCACAATGGATGACACTGCGGCTTCCTATTAGCCTTTGTGATGCGGGAAATTAAAACCACCATTGTGTTTCCTTTGGAGGGGACGGTACCGGTACTAGCTTTGCAGGTCTGTAACTCTGGAACCAGGGGGTATACGTGGTTGAGCTCCGGAGACCCCCTGCAATGTTAAAAAAAAAAAAAAGGCGGGGGTAAGCAAAAATAAACATTGGAACGGCTGCTTTAGTAGAGAAACTTCCCTAGTGGTGAAGGCCAAAGCCCAACTTGGAGAGCATCGCGGGCATATCACGGGTCTGTGTCAGCGCTATTTAAATATCAAATCACTTAATTGCACGGGTGTTACTTTTAAAAAGGTAGATGAGTGAATATGAAGCACTACTTGTAAAAGAGTAGAGATGGGAAGTTTTCGGCCAAATCTGTAAATTATGCAAAATGTACCCATTTGTGTTTGCGATAAGCCTTGCAAATGTTTGTGTCTGCGTGTGAGAGAGAGATTGACTTCTACCTCCCAACCCACTCACTGGACAACACGTGAACACACACGAGATACCTGGGGAAGAAGCCTTTTTGCATGAAGTTAACATAAATATTTTAAACAGTAATAGCTGTAATTAATGCATCTCAGAATTAAAAAAAATATTTTATAGCTGTTCTGGTTAAGGCCCTACAGCTGTTTGAAAGATGGTATCATAAAATGAACTAAAAGCAATTGATCAATCTATTTTAATATGTCCCGCAGCAATGGGCTTGGAAGGTGCAGGATATTAATGGTTGCAGTAAAGCAGTAGCATTCCATATAACATCTTCTGTATCATTTAAAGGTTATTTAATACACAGACGAAGCTGTTTTGAATTAGTAGCTCACAAGAAAAAGGGACGATGGGACCTTGTCAATGGGCGCCAGTGGGTGCAGTAACGACTGCTACAGCTACTGCTGTTTGAAATGAGGTCAGGAAGTCTGACATAAAGGAATGCCGTGCTTACTGCATGTTAGTCCTCCAAAAATAAAAGGATTACTAGATCATATCAAAATAAAAGCTATGATCAAGGTTGAAGTGATTTGTAATTGGCCTTTAACCCGCAGAAGGAAGACCATCTTTCAACACTAAAGTGATTTGTTAATGTTAAAACCTTCGGGCTGCAAAACTTGGACAATAATGAAGCACAAAAACTGCTCCAGATTTATATATTTTTTTGTAAATCACAAAACAATCCAGTTGGTTTTAACCAGGTTCTTATAAATAATTCTTAATATATCTGGTGCTCTATTTTGCTCCTATTTTGCAGTGACCCGTTTGTGTCACAGGATTGAAGGGAAGGAAATGACCAGGTATGGTTGAGGAATTCACTCTCACTGGTCACTTGGGCCCATTCCACAAAAGAGGACTCAGCTTTAGCACAGCGTGGCTCCTATTCACATGACAGAGTAATGTGTGCTACAGCTTAGCATTCTTTTGTGGATCTGGGCGTTGGTATCTGGGCCAGATATTTGTATCTTCCTCCTTGTAAATGGACAACTTCTATCTCTGGGAATTTTATATGGGAAATGAATGACATTAGTAAGGAGCTTGGAAGTGAGTCAGTAAGCCAACACTCGTGTATAATGTAAATGAGGCCCATGCACCTTTTTTGTTACATCATGAAAAAAATTCATACATCAAGAATGAGGTTATGAAAATGAATTAACCTATAATTGTAAGTAGTCATTTCCTGGCTTCCATTTTAAGACCGCAACAGTTATTTATTATAGTTGTACGTGAGGTGATGTAATTACTGTTGCCAATTAAGATTTTTGTGTAACAATGGTGGTACTGTATATAGTTGGGGCTTTTCATATTATATAAAAGTGAGGCTTGTACATTTTCATAATTTAAGGTATAAACACCAGGTTTATAAATGTGTGCAAAATAAATATTAAAGGATGCTTACTGCTAATGCACTTTAAGCCCCCTGACCGTACAAAATGAGAATCTTGATTTCGCAGCTCGAAGGAATTTGCCAATCTGCATGGGATTGAAATTTGATGAAAAAATGTGCCCATCTCTATCTAAAATGCTGGAATATTGTTGCTTGTGTTACCTTGTATTGAGCAACATGAGTTATACCCAGGTAAGGTTTGCACAGTAGCTTGTAAAAAGCCGCCACAGATTTCGGTCTCTTCTTTATTTAAATAGCCATCATTTCAGCAGTATTAGTTCTTGTACTCCTTCTCAATCCCGAAATGTAAACAAAACGGTCAATTTCATTTGGTAACTTTTAATTTATGAATCATCTGTTTGCTTCACGTTTCTTCTGATTGAAATGTAATGCATTAAAGTGCTGGGGGGCTGTAACTGTTCCTTGCATAAGAATTGACGTGTTCCATCTTGTATATTGTTATTTTTTTTTTAAACTGGGGGGGGGGGGGATAACATTTTAGATGTACATTAATATTTGAAATCGCTGCTAATATAACGTGAAATAACTAGTTTAATAGTGTTGGTAAACATTAAATGCTTCAGGTTGTGGTACTAAGATGTCATATACATACATTAATATATGTATGTTTTACTTTTTGATATTAATTTAGGTGTGTGGACCAAACTCCATGCTATCTAACACCCCTCAATACACACCCTCCGAAACCTTAATAGATCTTGCTATGCGGCTGGACCATACTCCACCCCGATGCATGCTCCACCCCGAGGCATGCTCCACCCCCGAGGCATGCTCCACCCCCGAGGCATGCTCCACCCCGAGGCATGCTCCACCCCCGAGGCATGCTCCACCCCCGAGGCATGGTGCTCCACCCCGAGGCATGGTGCTCCACCCCGAGGCATGGTGCTCCACCACGAGGCATGTTGCTCCACCCCGAGGCATGTTGCTCCACCCCGAGGCATGCTGCTCCACCCCGAGGCATGCTGCTCCACCCCGAGGCATGCTCCAGCCCGAGGCATGCTCCACCCCACAATGAACAGCCAATTTACCGTTTGTTTCTGTAATTGACAGCAATACCATGCACACAGTAAGGTGCAGTTTGGGGCCTTACTAAGTGCGCTGTCACCAAATGGCCTCAGGCACCCACTATACTGCCTGGGATCTGCATTACAGTTTTTTGGGGGTAAACCCTCTGGAGACACCTCATAAACCCCTAGCAGTTCCCTGGGAATCTCTGCTGGTATAGTACATACTGACTGATATACCTTCCAAAACACTCATCTGTAGAACATGTGGCGAGATACCTGGGAAATCAACCTTCGGTCGCTCCCTCCCGTTTCTTTCTCTCGCCCTCCCCCTTTCACCCACCTGCTCTCTCCCCTTTTCTCCCCTCTCCCTTGTCTCTCCATCTCACGCTCTCTCTCTCTCTCCATCTTTCACTCTCCCTCTCTTTCCCCTTCTCTCTTTTCTCCCCTCTCGGTCTCTCCCGCCAAAGCCCTATTTTGAGGGTCTGGAATAGTTTGCGAACTCCGTCTCGCCCGCAATCTTTATGCGGCTGAAAAGGGGGAAATTGGGCTTGGATGTCGACGTTGAAAAAATAATTTAATGTGTTTCCTAAAGTAATACTGTATATCGGCACTCCTAGTTTGTATTCTCAGATCTAAACAGCCAGCGACACAACGACTACAAAGCAGGAGTGCACGCCCAGGGCCGCCAACAGCGGGGAAGAAAGGGTACTGGCGTCTCGGGCCCCGTGGCCCTGCGCGGCCGGACGCCAGTTAATTAGATAAATTTAAAAAAAAGTTTTAAAAAATGGCGGCGATTCCCCTGCAGGCCCGCTCCCCCTCCGCTCCCAACGTGGGACAAGGGGGAAGTACCAGCTCCTCCTGCGGCGGCCCCTCACCCCCCCGCTCCCAACGTGGGATGGAGGGGGAAGTACCAGCTCCTCCTGCGGCGGCCCCTCACCCCCCCGCTCCCAACGTGGGATGGAGGGGGAAGTACCAGCTCCTCCTGCGGCGGCCCCTCACCCCCCCGCTCCCAACGTGGTACGAAGGGGGAAGTACCAGCTCCTCCTGCAGCCTGCTTCCCCCCGCTTCCCACCGCAGCCTGATTCCCGCCTTCCCCCGCGGCCAGATTCCCGTGCTCCCCCCGAGCCCACCTCCCGTGGCCCCCCCCCTGAGCCCACCTCCCGAGATTCCCCCCCCCGAGCCCACCTCCCGCGCCCCAAGCCCATCTCCCCTCCCGGGCAGCTGCCACAGGGATATCGGGGGCAGGAAGGCATAGAGTCCGACGGCAAGCTGCACCCACACGGTCAAGGTAAGTCACTGTCACCCACCCAGTCACTGTCACCCACCCAGTCACTGTCACCTAGTCACTGTCTCCCATTCACCCACCCACCGTCATTTACCCACCGTCATTCACCCACCCACCCACCGTCATTCACCCACCCACTGTCAACATTGACCCACTAACCGTCATTCACCCACCCACCGTCATTCACCCACCCACCGTCATTCACCCACCCACCGTCATTCACCCACCCACCGTCATTCACCCACCCACTGTCATTCACCCACCCACTGTCATTCACCCACCCACTGTCATTCACCCACCCACTGTCATTCACCCACCCACCCAATCACTCACCCACCCACCGTCATTCACCCACCCACCGTCATTCACCCACTCAGGCAGGCAGTCACATGTCTTTTGTTGAAAATATAAAAATAAACAGGTTGCATTATAATATTTTTTTCTGTATCACAATAAGAAAAAAGTTAAGTAAAAGTTGCGCGCTAAAATATATTTTTTCGTGGTAGGTGCGCTATGGGTTCGGGGGGGGGGTTCGCTATGGGTTGGGGGGGGCCTGCTCCTTTCATTTGTCCCGGGCCCCATGATTTCTGTTGACGGCCCTGTGTACGCCACATACAAGCCATGAATGGCAACGTGTTAAGGGGATCCTTTTGTCTCAGGTGTAACCCGAGTGAAATCGCTGTCTTCAGCACCTGAACAAACGGCTCCTTACACCCGAAATGTGCATTGGGTATTTTGGTAATGTCATCTTAGGCTTTTGGCATTTATGGCTTGTGAGACCGCGATTCCTGCTTTCCAATAACCTACCTGCTAAAAGATTTTATAAAAAGAAAATAATTAAGAATTTGCTTACATTGGTTTACAAGCATGCGAACAGAGATTTGTATATTGTTGTAAGATGTACAATAAACAAACTGCGCTGGTATAACATATATCATATTACAACAGGGGTGGGCAATGCCCATCCTCAAGGGCCACCAACAGGTCAAGTTTTAAGGATACCCCAGCTTCAGCACAGGTGGCTCAGTCTTTGATTCATTCACCTGTGCGGAAGCAGGGATTGATTGAGCCACCTATGGTGAAGCTGGGATATCCTGAAAACCTGACCTGTTGATGGCCCCTGAGGACGGGCGTTAACCACCCCTGCATTACAAGCAGCCGTACTTCCTCCTGCCGTATCTCAGTGTGACAGAGTAAATAAAAGTCACCAGCTATATGCCTGGAAAACCTATGTCTAGTCTGCAGTGCAGCAGTGACTAGGTTAACTTCAGCTGGGAACCTCAGGACAATTAGTTGGATCCCAGCTGCCTAATCAAGGTGTGTTAAAACCCCAGGCTGTAGACACATGGGGCTGGCTGTTGAGGAGAGAGGAGTAAGCTACTGAAGAGATTACTGATACAAGGTCTGTTAGCAAAGTAGATCAATTATGAACTGTCTGTCCCCTGCATAGAAAAGGGTAGCTGCCTGATTTTTAGACTGTCTGTTCCAGAGAAACTGTTTTGTTTGGTCTGCTGAAGAAAAAGCCATTTTCTTTTGTTTGCTGATGAAAAGCCATTTTTTGTTTTTGTGTACTGTATATCTTTTAAGGCTAAATAAATAAGCCTTGTCAAGAAACCCGCGTGTGTAGTTGCATATACCCTGCAACACTCAGTCTCTATATATTTCTTTTGTCTGCATTTTATTTCTAGAAGAAAAATGGATAATTGATATTTCCTTACATATAAATTAAAAAAGGATGAACTTTCTGTAGTTGTTAGTTCATTAGCTTTCTAAGGAATCGGAAACACAAAATATCTAAATATTATTTAAAGGAGCAATTCAAGCAATTATTTTTAAAGAAATCAGTTCTGTTGTATTAGAAATTCAACTCTTAATGCCATTTTAAATTAGTTTTAATATACTGATAATCCTTTAATTTCTATAGAAGATTTAAAAAACTTCCCCAGCAGTTCAAGCTCTTTGTAACACCTTCCTGTTTGTGATCATTTGGCGATCTTTTTTCTGTTTTAATATACACAGCCTTTGATTACCTTTATTGAAAACTAATTACCTAAGCTGCCTTTTGATTGGTTCTCCCATGATCGATCAGCAAAATCATGTTTCCCAGGGTTCAGTAAATGGCTGCTTTTCAGTTTCAAATCTATCTTTCAGTCAGTGTAACTCAGCAGCTACAATGTATTCTTATGTTACTAAGGTAACATTATCTATTGTTACAGTTTGCAGCTCAAACTGTTGGGAATATTGGCAACATATTATCACAAACAGGAAAGTGTTAGAAAGATTTTGAGAAAGGGACCTCGAGAAAGCGCCGTAAGCGCAAAACATGTCGCTCTGTTTGCCAAGGATCCAATAAAGCCGTTTTGTATTCCTCCTTATTCATTTTGGTGGTGCGTTTCAGTGTCTTCGTTTTTGCTATAGAAATATCTTGCACTGCTGGGGACGTGTGCTAAAACCTGCTATAGAAATCACAGCATGCTCAGCATATTAAAGCTCATTACAAATGGCATTAGGCGTACCTGTAAGGAATACCCCATTTCTAGGTTTCCCTTCGTGCTAGTTTACTGTTGCACACTTTTTACAGACGGGTTCCATTCCAGTTGTGTTCCGTTGATATAACAGTATACAGCCGTGTGTCACCTGCCACAAATTAGTGTGTTTGAAGGTGCTGTCTTGGCTTTTTTTTTATGAGAGTCTGCAGGTCTCTCAGTAGTTGAATCAATAGACGTGGCAGCAGACTGTTTATCGTACTCGGAAAAGATAACAGTATGGGATTTCTGTCCAAACCCAATTCCTCTAGATTTCTTCCAGATGCCAAACCCCAAGTTTAATAGGGTAGGATAACATTTTGTTTCCATGTAGAACTAGTCAAGTAGTTCAGGCTGGATTCTTCTGAATCAATCATATGTGGGCAAACAAGCTTATTAATTCAAGAGCAGTAGATGATATTTACTCTGCCGGCTTAAGGTCTGCTTTGAAAAATGATCACAGGGCTAAGAAAAATATTACCTTTCAGCTTTTATAGTGGCTCAAATATTCAAGGAAAACAACATGCCAATCAATGCTGCTTTTGGTATTTTGTTCTTCATTGTAATAATTAAATTGATAAAATCCCTTAAGCTTTCACTGACAACTCTACAAAGCATCCATGTGTAACCCCCCTTTGGGATTACTACGATCTTAAGGGGTTAACTGTGTGGGCCCTCATAGCAATGCCCCTTCCCCATCACAGTGTGTTGGGTGACTAGGCAGAATCATAGTCCCGCCCTCTTCTGCCCAATGATGGTGACATCACTATCAGGGTATATATAGAGATGTAGAAGTTTTTAGAGCCAGGTCACTGGGAGGTGTAACTGGAGGAGCCTCATTTGTATATAAGTGTAGCCATGTCCCCCTTCACCTCCGATGCAGGCGTGGGGAAGGGGGAGGCTCTGACGGATGCGGGAGCGATCGGTGCCGCCGGTGCGGCATGCGGCTGTCGGGGACACTGCAGGGCGGTGTGCGTACAAGGAGTGGGAGCTTCGTTGCTCCGGAAGTTCCGCAGCGCACGCGGCTAGCAGGGGCCGCCATGACAGTTAGGCACGCATGCGCAGAAGGGTCCCGGCGGTGATCATGCAGCGGCCATTACATACATGCTCTGCAGGGGAACTACAAGCCCCATAGTGCTTTGGGGCATAGGTCATGGGGTGCAGCTCAGCGAATAGGGGTGTTAGAATCCTCTGAGGAGAAAAGATATATATTTCGCACGCTTGAAGGCATGCTAGTGAGTTGGAGCCAGGACAGACAAGGGAAAGGTAGGGTCTGAGTGTCGGTGGCACTCAGACTAGGTCAGAGAATCCACTTAGGTGCCAGATAGGCCCCAATCATGTGTAGTTTGTGGCTGCTTTAGGGAAGGCCCCTTAGATAGGGATGCTTACCCATATTACTGTAGTGTCAGGGACACAAGGAAGACGCTGCGCGGTGATCGCGGCCTGTGATCTGGGACCAGACCACCGCTGTGTTATCAAAGACTCTTAAAGATGAGACCCTCCTACCGGAGTCCACCCAACGCAGAGGCGGACGCCATCGCGGAGGACCACGTCGCTGGATCAGACGGATCCTCGTTAAGTCGGCCGCACCGAGTACTGGAGTACTCGGCAGTACCTCAACAAAGTGCACCAACAGCTCACGGGGTAGCGCTACTCCCTACATTTTTGGGTGTGCCTGAACATTGGTGCCTAGCACCCGATGTACTTTGGGACACTCACTGGTGGTACTGGGCAGGGTGTTCACTATACTGTGTTGTGGTGTTACGTTATATGTGCGTTAGTAAAGGTTGTTATTATATACTGTGTGTCTACTATTACTATTGGTTCCTGTGAGGGGCTCCTCTCAGTACGCTGAGAACCCTCGCAGGTGGAGGCTCTGCACGGAGACAATAATTAAACCACCCCAGGCTCCCAGTGGCGGAGGCTTGGGCCCTCTGTGAGCCAACAGGTAACGGCAGTACCGGTAGTCTCTTTATTTAGGGGAAAACAGGGCTACATAAGTATAAATAGGTTCCCAGGAAGTGGATAGATAAGTATATAGTGATTTCCCCAATTTGTGGTTTTGGAGTCAGGGAAGTGCCCCATCTAGATAGTGTCCATAACAATAATAGGATTAAAGATTACAGGCTCCCATAGTGGAAGCCTGTGTCCCTTAGAGGCTACCCCAAGAGTGGGCCTGGGACTGTTTTAATCACTGGATTAACAGTGATAAGTAGGGTGACCAGATTTTGAAATGTTAAAACCGTGACGCATTAAAAAATATTTAGAAAACAAATTAAATCTCAAACTGTGCCCCTCCCGCTTTTTTTGCTTTCCTCTCTTTCCTCCCTCTCCCCCCCATCCTCTCCTTCACTCCTCCCCATCCTCTCCTTCCACTCCTCCCATCCTCTCTCCTCCCACCCCCCATCCTCTCTCCTCTCTCTTCCCCCCAATCCTCTCTCCTCCCTCTTCCCCCCCATCCTCTCTCCTCCCCCTTCCCCCCCATCCTCTCTCCTCCCTCATGCTCCCCCCATCTTCTTGCCACCCTCTCCCCATCTCCTCCCTCTCTCTTCCTTCCCCCCTCTTCCTTCCCCCTATCTTGTCTCTCTCTCGGTGTGTGTGTGTCTCTCTCTGTGTTTGTGTCTCTCTCTGTGTGTGTGTGTGTGTCTCTCTGTGTGTGTCTCTCTGTGTGTGTCTCTCTGTGTGTGTCTCTCTGTGTGTGTCTCTCTCTGTGTGTCTCTCTCTGTGTGTCTCTCTCTCTCTCACTGTGTCTCTCTCTCTCTGTGCGTCTCTCTCTCTGTGTGTCTCTCTCTCTCTCTCTCTCTCTGTGTCTCTCTCTCTCTGTCTCTCTCTCCCTGTCTCTCTCTCTCTCTCTCTCTCTCTCTCTCTCTCTCTCTCTGTGCGTGTCTCTCTCTCTCTCTCTCTCTCTCTCTCTGTCTCTCTCTCCCTGTCTCTCTCTCTCTCTGTCTCTCACTCTCTGTCTCTCTGTCTCTCTGTCTCTCTCTGTCTCTCTCTGTCTCTCTCTGTCTCTCTCTGTCTCTCTCTCTGTCTCTCTCTCTCTGTCTCTCTCTCTCTGTCTCTCTCTCTCTGTCTCTCTCTCTCTGTCTCTCTCTCTGTCTCTCTCTCTGTCTCTCTCTCTGTCTCTCTCTCTCTCTCTCTCTCTCTCTCTCTCTCTCTCTCTCTCTCTCTCTCTCTCTCTCTCTCTCTGTGTGTGTGTCTCTCTCTCACTCTCTCACACACACACTTGCTAACACTGACACACACACACACACACTTGCTAACACTGACACACACACACGGAACTGGGAGATCTAGAGAGGAGTAGCTATGCTGTGCTCTGCAGCGCCACCTGATGCCCAGAAGTGGATAAGCAGTCAGACAGCGCTGCGCTCCTCCCTACTACCGCTATAGCTGTTCTGTGATCAGCTCAGCAGCCAGCATCCTCCTCTGATCTCCTCCAACCTCGGCTCTCCTCCTGCCTGCTCAAACCGAGAGGACACCGGCTCATTAATAACCGTGACTGTCCTTGCAAAACCGGGACATTTTGACAATTATTGGAGCACCGGGACAGCTAATTAAAAACCGGGACTGTCCCGGCTAACCCGGGACGTCAGGTCACAGTAATGATAAGCCCACTATACTGTACCTGGATACTGATTTTTAGGGAAGAAGGTATAGTCAATGGCTAAAGAGATACCCCGTGCTACCTCAGCACCTGAGTGCTAAAAGTGAGGTACAGTACACAGGACTGTGTGCAGGGATGATGATCCCCTAGATTTAGTGAGTAGGGGTTAGTCCCAGCTGGGACCCTTGAAGTAAGAGAAGCATGGACCTTACATGAGAGATGGTCATCAAAGAAGATAACAGTACCGGCACCAACCGCAGTTAAAGGAATAGCACCACCCTAGAATGCATGCGTGTATCTGGGGCAGATATTGTATACACATAGACTGTAAATAAAGAATACCTGTTCTGCAACTATAAAGTTCCTGGCACTCATCATGTAGCTGCAGCAGCAGCAAGCTACAGTGGAGCGTGGGTACGCAGCCTGCTCTGCTCCGTGTCTCCCTCGTGCTGCCTCCTCCACCTCCCAAAATGTGCTGCCCTGGTCGCCTAGTTTTTGCACTGGCCCTGGCACTGAGCATGCTTTACCAACGTGTGAGATCTGTGATTAAAAGGCAGGAGATTTCTAAAACCTTTCATTGACTTGCATCAGGTAAAAATCAGGGAGTCCAACTCGCATTTTGAAAGAGGGCACATTTCCATCTTAAAATTACAGTTACATGTAACGAGACAAAAAAACAACCTTATTTAAAGAAAGTAATCATCTAATTGGCTTCCTTAAAAAAAATCAAACTATGCTAAAAGCAAAGATTTGGCTCTTTTATTTTGGTTCTTTTGAAATTGATTACAAAATACAATTTGTTCGGGTCTTTAAATGGAGTTGGTGTTTCTCCAATAACTGTTTTCTTTACACTTAATCTACATTGTCAGAGGGTAATAAAGATAATGGGAGGGGGAGTGAAGGAGATTTTGCCTGTGCAAGTTCTTCAAAGTCGATTCCTTTTCAAGTCTCGGCTCACAATGTTTAACAATTAACTTTAAAAAAACAAAAAAAAACGATTTTGGTAAAAAAAGAGCATCGATCAGCCAGATATTTCCCTTTAAACAGGTCACTACCATTTGTCCACTTGGGTCATAGGTTGGATTAACCCTTTAAAAAAGAAATTTCCCTGCGCAGGAGTGTCCCAGTCTTTGAATAAGAGACCCCCTCTTTTTGTTAGTGGAAGCTATTGCTGCATTAAGACATACCTTAGTCATGAATCGGTACATATCAAATATAAATAACAATTACAATTTGTTGCATCTTCATCTGTAACATTACCAAGATCGACCCATTCCTCTGTTGAGCTACTGCTAAAACTCGAATACATGCCTTTATCCTCTCCCGTCTGGATTACTGTAACATACTGCTAACAGGCCTCCCTGCCTCACAACCTTCTCTTTTGCAATCTATCCAAAATTCTGCTGTTACAATAATTTCACTGTCTCCAAAAACAGTCTCTGCTCATCGCCTCCTTAAATCCCTTTCCTGGCTTCCAATCAAATGTTGGACCTACAAAGTTCTCCTCTCACCTTTAATTTCCCCACTTATATGCTCCTTCCTACATATCGGCTTTGATCTCTCGTTATGCCCCTGCTCATCTTCTGCGCTCTTTCCATAACTATCTCCTTTCCATCCCTTTCACCTCTACAGCGCGCTCTCATTTTAAATCCCTTTCTTACCTGTGGAACTCCCTCAAACTCAGTATACGCCAAGCACCGTCTCTCCCCGCCTTTAAGACGAACCTTAAAACTCATGTCTTAAATGCAGCATTTCAATAGCCCAGACTCATGGCTACTGCCCCACACCCACAGTCAGTCCTACCAACCACTGTGGCCAAGTACTGCCATCTACTGCTCTTACTCCCTCACCTGCTGTCTATGTAAGTCTCCCAACATAAGGCGGCGTCCATGCTGCCGAAGACCGTGCGGAGGCGCGCGCGGCAGGCAATGATCGCGCCCATAGACTGCGCGTGCGACAGCAAAAGGGGGTGTGCAGTGCGCAAACAATCAGTTCAAACTGAGTCCTCTGTGCCAGGGCTGGCCAACTCCAGTCCTCAAGGGCCACCAACAGGTCAGGTTTGCAGGATATCCCTGCTTCAGCACAGGTGGCTCAATCAGTCGCTCGGTTGTTGGCAGAGTCACCTGTGCTGAAGTAGGGATATCCTTAAAACCTGTCCTGTTGGTGGCCCTTGAGGACTGGAGTTGGCCACTCCTGCTTTGTCAATGTAATTGGGAGAGAAAAAAACAATATAAATGATGTGGATAGAGAAATATGCAATTGAAATATTAAAGCCTTGTTAGCACACAGTTAAGTGTTTGCAATGGCATTTAAATTTTAATGTGCTGTACTGTATGTCCCTCGGTGCAGTAGAATTATTGATGCAGACTGAAAAGCGTTCATGATGCACTAGTGAGCGGTCCCTGTGGTGCAGCACACGAGGAAAATGATTGCTCTTCTTTACTTAGGTGTTTCCAGAGAGAGCCTGTGTTGTGCACATTAATGGCCGTCAGAATGAACTGAATGAATTACTAGCAGGCATAAAATGTTGCAGCACTGACATTGTAGATTATTCTCTAAAGTACGGAAAGTGACGTGTAATTGTTGTACAAAGTAGGCCAAAAGTCATTTGAGTCCAATGCAATGGTAAAGAACATTGTATTGTTGTGTAAACTTTTTACATCAAGCCCCCCTTCTCATCCGTGATATTAGTCAGGCCCCCCTGCCTGATGTAATCCAAATCACATAACTTTTTTTTTTTATTAATTGGTATACCATTTGAAAAATAGTAAAACATGACAAATGTTATATGTTTGTTTTGAAATAAATCAGCATAGTGGCATAATACTGACTGTAATTCCTCTCCCCGATCCTTCCCCCCCCCCCCCCATCTCATCCCCTCCTTGAAACGGGCTGTGCCTGTTTTGAGCCTTTCTGGGGTGACTTCCAGCCACAGGGATTTGATGAATTCCAGGCCTTCAGCTAGTCTCCTCATTATACTGCACCGACACACTTTATTCGAGCAAATACCCAGTATGTACCTGGCAGATACCTGGAATGCGCCGCTCCTCACCTCTGACAAGCCCCGTTGTGTTTGCCTTCCCAGCCTGGGTTCATGCCTGGCTGACGGGCGGCTGATCTGTTAAATGATAATGATTAGGATTTAATAGGCTGCAATGCTTCGCGTGTCTACCAGATGGCATAAATTCATGAATTGTAATGCAGTATATATATATATATATATATACTGTGCAGTATTGCAGCCAGCGGGAATAAAATGCTTCAATCCCTGCCTGGAAAATACCTCAATGCACTCAGGCAGAAAACAGTCACAAACCTCAATACACCCGGGTATACCCGAATTCGTGGGACTAGCCGAGCTCGAATAAAGTGTGTCGCCAGTGTAGCTTGTTTGCCGTTGTGTGGCTTGTAGACAGAAGGGGGATCCCCACCGATATGTAACTCCATGGCCTCTAAGTAGACTAGTTACCGTATGTCTCTCAAGTCTCTCCTTTAGCCAATGTTATTGGCGTAATGTCTGTGAAAATCTGAATATCCGCCTCTTCAAAACGGATTGTATTCAAGTTTCTGGTTTTGTGGAGGATCTCTTCCTTCATTGAAAAATAGTGGAGTCTGGTTATATTATCTCTGGGGCCTCTTCCTTCATAGTCCCTGGGTCTCAGGGCCCTATGCGCTCTATCCATTTCCAACTGCTTGGTGGTGGCCTCTGGTAACATACTTTGGAACAGTCTTTGTAGGTAGGGCCTGATGTCACTCTCTGCAACCGTCTCCGGAACATTCCTTTTCCTGATATTGATCCTTCTGGACCTGTTCTCTGCATTCTCCTTTGCCTTTTGCAGCTTCATTATTTGTTCCATGAGTTGCTTGATGTCAGAGTCCGCCGTGTTCTGACTTTCTGTGACATTCTCCATAGCTTTTTCCAGACCTGTGGTTCTCTCTTCTACAGCCTTAATCTCCGATCTAAGGTCATTCATGGCTTCTTGAAGCTCTTCATGGAAAGTCTGCTTAATTTCTTTGACCCACACTCTACGGTCCCTCCTGATACTTGACTTTCTTTCTGAGTCTGCATCCGATTCAACCTGTTCTTGTTCTCGTGATGGGGCCCCATCTTCTCTCCCTGGTGTGGTCAAGTTCATTGTTCTTTTATTGAAGAATGCCGACGCCTCTGGTTTTTGCGTTTTTTTGGGGGGGAGACATCTCTTTATTGTACTGGGTGGCTCTCCTGCTGTTTTTGTTCACTGCGCTTGCTTGGGATTGTCAATTATCAACTATTTGCTCAGGTGTTTCGACAGAACCAGGATCTTATGTGGCCATTTTAAGTGGTGTCTTGCATGTCTCTGTATATATTCTTCCTTTAGCCCTGTTCGCTTCTCATATATAAAACTATATGTATTTTAATGTGCCTGTTTTAGCAGGTCTATTGTCCGTTTCAGTGTGTATCTGAGGACTGATGGCCCTGGGTGGCATCAGCTCTCCCCTGTTCCTTCTAACAGCCCCTGGTCCTCTGACTCTAACCTAGGACCCTAGCCGTCAGAGCCGGTCATCAAAAGCAAAAGAGGGATGTCTGGTCCTACAGTCAGTGCTCTGGCTTATGCTGGGTGGCAGATTTAGGGGGAGGTCCAAACCTGTGTGCTACCAGCTCAGTCAGTGTCCAAGCCATGCCCCTTTGTCCAACACTTTATAAAAGGCTTTCCATACCAACTATATAGAGTTTATAATAAGCCTAAGGCACCAACCTAATGACTGGAATCATGTCAGACCCAACATGACTAGAACCCACAACTACTGCTTTTCTAGGCCACAGCTGTAGCTGTGTGAGCTAAACCAGCTGATGGCTAGCATCACTGACACAGCTGTGCTTCACCTTGTTTTAAAGTGTGTGTTTCAGATAACATGTTTTATTTAATCTGTATTAGAATATAAAGAGAGAGAAAAGGCAATCCTTTAGTTTCTGTGTATTCCTAAATACTCTCAAATTGGTAAAATACCCCTGTACATATACAATACAGGGACATGATGGAGGGGGGAGGGACAAGAAACAGATAATGAACAAAATAGAATAGATAGAGTTGTGGAAATGGCTAGGGGTCATGGAGGTAGAATGGGGGCAGGTGGGAGTTTGGAAACAGGAGACACCCATATTACATGCAGATAACACTAGAAAACGTCTATAGACTAAATAGAATTGGAGGAGAAAGGCAGGAGCAGATAAGGACATAGCACAGACTGGACTAAACCTTAATTGCATGCTTGCCTGACAGATAAAATGGGGGAGCTTTAATTAACAGCTACAAGGGAGCAGTATGATCTCATAGGCATTAGTGAAACATGGTGGAATGAAACTCATGACTGGGCAGTTAATTTAAAGGGTTTTTTCCCTTTTTCAAAAGGATCGAGCAGATAGAAGGGGAGGTGGAGTATGTTTATATGTTAAACCGGATCTAAAACCTATTATTAGGGATGATGTTTATGAAGGGAATTATGAAAATGTAGAGACCTTGTGGATAGAAATTAGCAGTGTAGATAAAAGTACAAAGATAATGTTTATAGGGATATGCTACAAACCACCAAATATCTGTGAGATTGAGGAAGCTAAAATACTTTTGCAAATGGAGAAGGCATCAAAACTAGGTCATGTTTGCATAATCGGTGATTGTAATTATCCAGACATAGAAGGGGCAATGAGATTAGCATTACAACAAAAGGAAACAGGTTTTGGGGGTCTTTTAAAGATGACTACATGACCCAAATTATTGAGGAACCAACCAGGAGAGGGGCAATACTGGATTTGGTGATATCAAACAATGTAGAAGTAATAATAAATATTCAAGTCCGGGAACATTTGGGTAACAGTGATCATAACATGGTCTCATTTGAAATAAATGATCAGAAACCATATTACTTAGGTTCAACAAAGACTTTACATTTTAGAAAAAGTCAGATTTTAATAAATTGAGCACTAATGAACATGGAATATATTGGGGTGACGTTTTTACAGGGGAAAATGTGGAAGATAAATGGGCAGTCTTTAAAACCTTGTTAGAAAAGCACACTTATCAGTGTATACAGTACTCATGGGTACTAAATATAAAAGAAACAAGTCTAAAACTACTGTGGCTAAATGGGTAGGGGAGGTAATGGAAAAGAAGAGGAAGGCGTTTAGATTCTTTCAGTCAGAAGGGACAGAGGCATCATATCAGAATTATAAGGAATGTAACAAAAGTTGCAAAAAGGCAATCGAATTAGCAAAAATTCAAAATGAAAAAAGGATTGTAATAGAAAGTAAGATCAACCCTAACAGTTATTTAAGTACCATAATAACAAAAAAAATAGAAATGAAAATATAGGACCCTTTTCAGTGTGAGTTGGGCAGGTAAATTATTGGAGATAAGGAAAAAGCAGAGGTATTAAACAAATTCTTTGCCTCTGTGTTTACCAGGGAAGAAGCAATTTCAATAGTAGTGCCGCAGGAGGAAGCCACAACCTCCATACTAATGAACAATTGGTTAACTGAGGAAGAAGTTCATAAGCGGCTTGAAAAAATTAAAGTAAATATGGCACCTGGCCCCGATGGTATACATCCAAGAGTTCTCAAGGAGTTAAGTTCAGTAATAGCCAAACCATTACATTTAATATTCAACGACTCAATTTCCACATGCTCGGTTCCACAAAATTGGCATAAAGAAGATGTGGTGCCTATATTTAAAAAGGGAGCTAGAACATAACTGGGGAATTACAGACCTATACGCCCAACATCAATAGTGGAGAAGCTACTTGAAGGTTAAGTATAGTACTGCATAATATTCAGGAATACTTAATGGAAAGCAAAATTATTAGTAATAGTCAGCATTGATTTATGAAGGATAGATCATGCCAAACTATCCTTATTATTTTCTTTGAGGAGGTAAGTAGGAATTTAGACCAGGGTAATGCCGTTGATGTGGTCTACTTAGATTTTGCGAAGGCTTTTGATAAGGTTCCTGTAACGCTCGGCCTGCCCACAAGCCAGACGAGACCCCGGGACTGAGGTGGAAAGGAGTAATACCACACACCTAACAGTAAACGGGGGCACGGCCGGAGTGTGGAAGTAGCGTAGATGGTCCAAGGAACAATAATAGAAAAAGTTCAGTACTTGCCAACTCCAGCGTAGAAGGGTAAAGTCCGTAAGCCAATGGTCAATGTGTAGGGAGAGCAGCGTGGTAGAGTGTCCCTAAGCCTGGGTCGTGGAGCGGAGAGAGCAGCGTAGTAGAGTGTCCATAAGCCTGGGTCGTGGAGCGGAGAGAGCAGCGTAGTAGGGGTCCGTAAGCCGTGTCCAAGGGATATAGAAGTCTGCAAGGTAGAGAGTCCAAATCCAAATCCAAGGGGTTCCAGAGAGCAGCGTAGTCGAAGTCCAAAGCCAAGGGTCAAAATCCAGGGAGGTCAGCAGAGTATCCAGGGACAGGAACAGGAACTGAAAGACAAGAGAGCCAGGCAAAAGCAGACAGCACCAAGGTACAGAAGCTATGCAGAGCAAGGTGGTAATGGTGAGGGGAGACTAAATAGTGGGCTGGGGCCTATCAGAGGTAGCGGAGGAGCGGCCCAAGGGACATCCTGATAGGGGAGAAGGGCCTGGGGTACGGACCTGGTGGAGCAGGGGCAGGGAAGAGTGTGATGCGCGCGCTGCACCTGAGGAGGCGGGGTCAGGAGCCTGGCGCCAGTAAATGAAAGCCTGGGTCCGCGCGCGCCCGTAAGTGCGGGAGCAGCCGTGGGGGAGACCGCGAGGACTGAGGCACGCTGCCAGGGAGCCCGAGCAGCAGGGAGAAAAGGTAAGGAGGCGCAGGAAGCGGGGGTACCCGCAGTGCGGATCCTTACAGTTCCACAGAAGAGGTTGGTGTACAAAATAAAGCAAATTGGACTCAGTCAAATATTTGCACGTGGATTGAAAACTGGTTGAAGGACAGACAACAGAGGGTTGTCATAAATGGAACTTTTTCAGGTTGGGCTAAGGTCGTGAGTGGAGTACCTCAGGGATCGGTACTGGGACCCCTGTTTTTTAACTTGTTTATTAATGACCTTGAGGTTGGCGTAGAAGTCTCCATCTTTGCTGATGACACTAAATTGTAGTAGAATTAAAGCAGGATGCAATTTCTCTCCAGAAGGACTTGCATGGACTGAAGACTTGAGCAGGTAAATGGCAGACAGATTATGCTTTTGGGAAACAAGAATAAACAGGCAATGTACAAATTAAATGAGAATAAATTCGGGGACTCCTTGATGGAGACGGATTTAGGAGTGCTTGTAGACAGCAGGCTTAGTAATAGTGCCTCAAGTCATGCAGTAGCTGCAAAGGCAAACAAGATCTTATCTTGCATTAAACAGGGAATGGATAGATGGGAAGTAAACATAATTATGCTCCTTTACAAAGCATTAGTAAGACCACACCTTGAGTATGGAGTACAATTTTGGGACCACTCCATTGTGGAGTGAAAAGTGTATTGAAGAACCACCATATTAACAAAGGGAATGGATAATCTGATTTGAGGAGAGGCTGGCTAAATTAGATTTGTTTACGTTAGGAAACAGATGTCTAAGAGGGTGTAAGGAATCCAATTCAGTGATATTATATTGTAATATGTACAGTATGAATCCGTTATGAAGACAAAATGTCAAAGTGTACAGTATAGTGTTTGATTTGCAATGGTTCTTTGGTATATTCTGTATAATTCAGGTACAGTGGGATGGTAGTTTAGTTGTATACTAAATGCGCAGCTGTCCTGAGTTCTCTGTGGTGGGCTGCTGTGTGGGTGACAGTTTAGTGACTATAGACAACTGAAGTTAGACCTGATGTAACCGGAAGAGGCTATGACATGTTGGATTAAGGAGTTCTGAGATCTTTCCAGAAGACAAACCATATTAGGTTGTTCTCTTTATGGAGGTGTGGGCAGTTCCTTATTTGATGACACAAGTTTGGCTGTAGGACCTTATCTGGTAATAGAATTAGATAGCAAGAGCGGGATTACACCAGAAGAGTAACTAGTGAGACAGTTTAACACCAGGAGATGGAGAGACGTTTTATCATGATATTAAGATAAAATACAAGGATTCCACTAAAAAAAAAACTATGCAACTATCTTTAAGAATATTATGACTTATTTGGAATGTCACCGCCATTTTGTACTATTTTTGTATGTGAGTATTTCTTTTCAAACTAAACGTTTCCTTTTAAGTGATGTGACCAGAATGCTGAGTACTGCGGTGCTGGGTTAATTGAAGACTGAGAAATAATGAAATGTTACATAGGAGCTATAACTATATACAAATATATTCAGGGACAATACAAGGAGCATTCAAAAGAACTATTTATCCCAAGAGCAGTACAAACGACACGGGTGATCCCTTAAGGTTGGAGGAAAGGAGATTCACCAGCAACAAAGGAAAGGGTTCTTTACTGTAAATAAAGTAAAGTCCAGAAAATGGACTGGTTCGCACAATTGTTTTTCCATGAGACTTACGTTTTTTTATGGGGCCACCGAGTGATCTTGGCTGGTTCAGTGCTCCATCTGCACATGTGGAATTCATTACCCACGGAGACTGTGACGGCAGATCCAACAGATATCTTCAAAACAAGGTTGGGCATCTTTTTAGAAAGGAAAGGTATGCAGGGATATACCAAATAAGTAAACATGGGAATGATGTTGATGCAAGTAGAAATCTAATTGCCAATATTGGAATTTATTTTTCCACTTATGAGATATCATTAGATAATGTTTAACTGGGGTTTTTTGTTCGCCTTCCTCTGGATCAATATACTATAAGTACGGAAATATAGGATAAAGTATTTCTAGTCTAAATTTAGCATACAGTAGGTTCAATTGGATGGACGTATGTCTTTTTTCAACCTCATCTACTATATGTAACTATGTAATTAAAAACAATGAGAAAGGACCGCCAAAGAGCTGCAAAATAGAGAATACATTAACGTAATACAATGTATCCGTGATGTATTAACCTAACTATGTGAGTTAAAAAGTTATACATTTATTAAGAGACAGAAAGAAGTGAGTAATAAAAGAAAATGTCATTATAAAAAGTACAAGATCAGAGGGTGATCAAACCACAATGTGTACTGATCCTAGTTGTGGGATCTACAGATGCAGCATTATGGTTGGTCGCACTACCATCCCAAAATCCACAGGGGAACCGTTTTTTCTTAATCTGTGCTTGCAGAGTCCCATTATGGAGACTTAAAGGCCCATCGGGATTAACACAGGGGGGTCCTTGCGTCTGAATGGGACTCCCGCTATGTGAATCCTATCTTTGGGTTATTCCCTCTTGCAGGTTCCAGGGACTGGTGATGCCTGGAATAGTGTATCTCGTCTCCTGAGATCTCTCTAGCAGCACAGACTCTTCTGTGCTAGAGATCCCATGCAGTTTGTGCAGCAGCCTTTTAAGCATGCTTAATGAGCCAGGTGAAGACTGGTCTATTGACTCCTGTTGAAATTAACGAGCTCCCTGCTTGACTCCCAGCTAAAGAGACTTTATTTTTGAATCCTTTTAGACAGGTGAAAGGCCCTGTTATAGACATGTTATACCGTTAGATCATATATGATTTGCAGATAGTTTTAATAAACTTAGATAAATTATTTATTTTATTTATTTATAAAATATTTTACCAGGAAGTAATACATTGAGAGTTACCTCTCGTTTTTAGGTATGTCCTGGGCACAGAGTAAAACAAATAATACATGGTTACAAATACAGTTACATAAATGAAAAGGGTATACATTATATACAAGACATTGCGTGCACAGTTAAAGAAAATATATATTATGGGCGTATGAAACAGTTACAGACCAGATTAAAATGTGAGACAGCCTTAGATTTGAAAGAATTTAAACTGGTGTGAGAGTCCCTGGTAGGTTGTTCCAATTTTGAGGTGCACGGTAGGAGAAGGAGGAACGTCCGGATACTTTGTTGAGCCATGGGACCATGAACAGTCTTTTGGAGTCTGATCTCAGGTGATAAGTTCTGCAAGTGGTAGGGGTGAGGAGCTTGTTCAGATAGCTGGGTAGCTTGCTCATGAAGAATTTAAAGGCAAGACAGGAAAGGTGAACTTTGCGCCTAGACTCTAGTGATGACCAATCTAGTTCTTTGAGCATTTCGCAGTGATGTGTGTTGCATTATGAAGAAAGAGGTTTTGCATCATTATCCACACATTTTTGCTTTATTTGTTTAATAATTATTACATAAATTAATACTCCACTGAGTATAGCACAGTGAAATCCACGTATAGTGTGTGAAACGCTACATCACTATTTTCTACATTTTAGGCATGGAGCCAAATTGCAGTGAAATTGACAAAAGCTGTTTTATAGTTAAACAGTTACATAGTAGCTGAGGTCCATCAAGTTCAACCTATGCTAAATTTACATGACAGATAATTATCCTATATTTGTATTTACAGTATTTTGAGGAAGGCGGAAAAAAACCAACCCAGTGAAATATCATCCGATGCTGTCTCATAAATTCCTTCCTGACGCCAAATAATCAGATTTCTCTTTGGATCAACATGCTTCCCATGTTTACTTATTTGGTATATCCCTGTATACCTTTCCTTTCTAAAAAGATGTCCAACCTTTTTTTTGAAGATATCTATTGTATCTGCCATCCCAGTCTCCGTGGGTAATGAATTCCACATTGTAACTGCCCTTACGGTAAAGAACCCTTTCCTTTGCTGCTGGTGAAACCTCTTTTGTTCCTTTCTCATATGCATGACGCAAATTCTAACATGAAATATTTTGCCGGTTATTGTAGATCTCAGACCAGCACAAACAGTACTTTTCATAAAACCTTTTCACTTCTAATTTGGAAATAATCCACGTTGCTGTTTTGAACTCTGATTACCCCCCAAAGTATTTGAACTTTACAAGACAGCGATGAATATAAACTCCGTGCCAAACTGCAGGAAATAATGATTCGGTAGTCTCGCATACCACACTCTTACAGTATGTACCGGGATTATATATGTAATATTTTTATCAAACGTTCTGAATACCAGAGAAAATATGTAACGTTGGAGTCCTCCTCATATCCCTAACTGGGCAAAACCAGCTGTTTCCTGTTCTTTGAATTTTCGGCCGAATTCTTGAATTTTCTGAGAACTTTATCTTTTCTGACATTTGGAACAACCTAATGACAACCCTATTGATTTACTGGGGATTCATATAAAGAACTGGTGGGGGGGGGGGAAAACACGCAAAAATATGCTTCGTGTCTGCTAAATAATTGTAGGAGTTTGTTTTTCCCACGGCTCATGAAAAAATACATCCATATAGTATGTGCTGTTTTACATCCCTAACTCCTTCTGCGGGACTGAGGCACAGAGAGACTTTCAGCCAGTTAGATTGCTATGTGTACTATAAACCTACTGTCTTCGCCACGGAGAGTAGTCAGACTGTTGTACAATGGAAGTTGCCAATGATTTGGGCTCTTAGGGCTAGATCAGAAGTGGTCAACTCAAGTCCTCAAGGGCGACCAATAGGTCAGGTTTTCAGGATATCCCTTCTTTGGCACCAGTGGCTCAATCAGTGGCTCGTTCTTCTACTGCACCACCTGTGCTGAAGCAGGGATATTCTGAAAACCTGACCTGTTAGGGGGAAGGAGTGGCTCAGTGAGTAAAGACACTGACTGGCACTGAGTTTGAAGCAGGGGAACCTGGTTCAATTCCCTCCTTGTGACCTTGGACAAGTCACTTTACCTCCCTGCGCCTCAGGCACCAAAAACATAGATTGTAAGCTCCACGGGGCAGGGACCTGTCCTGCAAAATGTCTCTGTAACGCGCTACGTAAAACTAGCAGTGCTATACAAGAACATGCTGCTGTTAGTGGCCCTTGAGGACTGGAGTTGGCCACCTGTGGGCTAGATCCACGAAGCTCCGTTAAATCGGGGATCATGATGGGACGTCGCCTAAAACAGGACCTGACGTTCGGTTCCCCGAGGAACAAAGCCTAAATTTGGCTAGAGTTCAACATCCCTAAATCTGTATCACCTTTCGCATATATTTATAAATCCAGATGTTATTTTTCTGGACATATTTGGTTCGTTTTTCAATATATTGACAGGTGCGGATAGATATATTTGTAATATTATAAAGCATTCCCACAGCCTCGCTATGTGAGGGGCGATCTGCCCTCAACTCTGTAGAATGTGAAAGTACTTTAAAGATGCAGTGCCATTAAACATCAGTGAACTAATGACGATGATAGCTTATGTAGCACATGTACCCCCACCCTCAAGGACAGCGTTGCGCAAACTGGGGGGGGGGCGGGAGATTGTCTGCGGGGGGCGCAGGGTTTACAGAGGCCCCGCGTGCTTCCCGAAGGCACTAAAATTACGTGCCAGGGAATCGGCAAAGGCCTCTGTAATCTGCACTTAACTTGCTCCTGGAGATGCGTCGCCATGGCAACGCGGCGTCAAATGGCGCCGCATGGTCATGTGATGTCATGTTGCCACGGTGACGTCATGACGCCGGAGCCAAGGTAAGAGGGGGGGGGGGGCGTGAAAAGAGGGGAAGAGCTGGCAGGGGGCCGCCGGGAAAAAAGATTGCACTCCCCTGCTCTAGGAGATCTGTGTTGCTGCTACTAGATGTTGTGGTGCGGTATACCTGTGAGGGTTCAGGAAAGCTGAGTTGTTTGCGATGATATGGAGACCAGGACAGGCTTTTGATGTCATCTGAGGTTCCTCAGGGTGATTTCCAGCTGTAGTTGGCTCCAGGATGCCCAGAGATTAGTCCCCACTAAAGCACACTTCTTTCCTCCTGCCCAGGGACTGACACTCAGGCAGAAGTATGATGAAAGCAAAGGGGTCTTTATTCAGCAGTCACTGCAGATCTTCCTTAAAGCGGTGCATACTGTAGGTCTCAGAGGATCCCAGGCCTCTGGATGATGCTGGCTCTCCTAGTGTGAAGCCTCACATATTGCTGAGCCTGCCAGCCATGGGGGCCTGGCTGGCCTCTCTCTCCCACAGGGAGAAGAGACAGGCAGGCCCCATACCTCCACTCTGATGGAAGGGTGGGAGAGAACTAACAAAATTTGGCACTTCCCCTCTGAGGAACCAGGAAGGGGCGGGCTCATGGTCTGTGCCTCACTGATAGGCTATACACAGGCCATGAGTCACCACCACACTTCCGTCACTCAGAGAGGAGTATGGGGGGGAGGTCAATTGCCCACAGAATAGCCTGTCACAGCCTAGACTGTTTAGGGCTTATATGACAGGGGGAAGAGAGAGGCAGAGTAGACTAATCATGTTACACTTATATAGGATAAATCATGATTGAAGACCAGGCTAGTAAAGGGGCAGGGGACATTGCATGCAATAAGACAACAGAAGACAGAAGCTATAAGAACAAACACACCCCTAAAGGACTCATTCTATAAACTCCAAAGTCAATGGGAATTTTCTAACAATCACAATTCAATTGGCTGTCTAAGAGTTAATAGAATCAACCCCCATGCCTCTATTTTTATTGTTCACTAGCATTTCAAATGCAACTTTCAAAGCCTATTTATTATTACCCAAACCTTTTCTTTTAAAGATACCGATCACCAAGATTGTACCGATTAAACATATCACCGAAATGTCACCACTTAGTTATATGCACATCACTACCAGCCAATAGCTGCACTCTGCTTCATAGGTCAGGTAATCTCTGCAATATTTAATCATGGTTGTGTTCCCCCTGCAACAACAAGCTAATACAGCCTTTAGTCCTTTTGTAAAAGCTTTTATATATATTTTTTTAATAGCACCCATTTAGTTTATAGATAAGAGATCCATTACCTACAGAGAGGCTGCACTGCTTTATTTACAGATTATTACTATGGATTTGAGTCGAAAAGAGTTGCTAAAATGTAGTATTCTGTGCAATGAATGGAAAGGCATTTTGCCCGGAGGTGGACTGTGCTGACGGAGACCTTTTGACATGCAAGTCAAGCATTTCGGTTTGTGTGCGAGTTTTTTTTATTCTTTGCCTAATACTTGTTCTCGATAAATCCCACAGATAAAGCTTTATTCTTTTGCTGAACTCAAAGGGCTTTTAGACATATTGATTGATATCCATAAACTGCCCTGTTTGTGCTAATTTGTTTCAGATAGCGGGCTTGTATTCCTGCCAGTTACAGTATATTAGAAATACTATATAAACCTACCATATGTGAGCTTAACATTACAAACACATTAAAATGCAGACAACACAGAGTTTGAATTGCAGGTATGAAACCTTTTAATTAACCAACACAAGTGTTCTTCCTAACATTTTATCAGGGCTTTCCATATACAGTGTGTATATCAATACAGCTTTAAATAACACTCATGTTGGCCCGTAATTGCCTTAGACAGTCTGTAGAACTGTCAGTACCAACAGCACAGAGGTTGGACGTAGATGGGTTCTGCCATTTGGTTGGTGGTTCATGTACTTCAGGTTTGGCACATACGGTGTAATGGAAAATGGTTATAGTGTTAATAGTTACACTAAATGTAATTGGGTTAGGAAATATGATCTAAAAAAAACCTTATAATTTTTGTGTAATTGAAAGACCACCCCTAATTATTTTATGGAAATGATTTTGAAACATGTATTTGTGTATCCACCTGTACTGGCTACTGAGCTTCTAAATATGTTCCATATCTCTCATTGTGGCTCAAAACTAAGTATGCTGTGACAGTGGTGCTAGTAATCAGCTGGTTTAGCTCACACTGCTAGAGCTGTTGTCCTGAATAACAGGTTGTATGGGTTCAACGTCTGATTCTGTTGTCTGACATCATACCTCATTCCTAAGGTGCCTTAGACTTGTAAACCCAATAACACTTTGTTTGTTGTAGGAAGCAAGTGTAATCACTTCCTGCAGTTTGTAGAGTTTTTTTTTTTTTTTTTTTTTTAAATAAACTATTTCAATTCAGTATGTCTGGCACTCTGGCAGATGGCACATTGAATATTTTTGTCCCTGTTCTGCTATACAGTAGCCATCTTTGTGCATATCCGTCATGTAGCACCAAAATGGGTGCTCATACCTGTAGTAGCTCCCTTCCCCTGGCTTCCTTTAAAAGCAGACCACTACCACTTCCTGGTTGACAGTGTAATGTTCCTTGTGGAGCACACTTGAGATGCCTGTGAGATACGCTAATAGCTAGATTAGCTAAATGTGTGAGCAGTGAGCAGCTCAAAAGTAGGATGTGATAGTAATACTCCCTATAACCTTGTTTAGCTCACACTACTAGAGCTGTGGCCTAGAATACTAGTGGTTGTGGGTTCTAGTCCTGTTGTGTCTGATACCATTCTAGTCACTAGGTGCCTTAGGCTTATCTATAGTTCTTATGGAATCCACAGCATTGGCCGGTTCTTCTTGGCCACGGAGTTCAGCGGATCAATCTCAAAACGGGGGATTTGGGTTTTGTGGATTTTTTTATTATTATTACCAATACACAGTGGATTTCACAGCCTGTTGATGGATTTTTAAGAATCTGCCAACGAGTTGCTGAATCCGCGGATTGGATTCTACAAATCAGTCAATGGATTGTATCCAATGGTGTTTTTTTGATGAATCTGAGCGGATTAAAAGCGACTAAATCCGCTTGCGTGTTTTACACTGCGAAACGGATTGTGGGGGGGAAAATGCGAGACAATCCAGGAAATGGGACTCCTTTAAATATACGTTGCATACCCATTAGCATATCTACCACCCAGGTGCCCCAGCTGTGATCCTTTTTCAGCACAGGCATGTGTCCCTAATTTATTTGGAGGGAGATTTGAGGGGTTATATATACTGTACAGTTGGAGGCTACTAAATTGAAAGTCTCTCGCTCTCTCTTTCGCTCCCCTTTTTGAGCCTGATCTGCAGACGAAAGGAACCGACCTTCTCCAGTGACGACCCTCTAACCTACATTTCATAGGAATGTTTTTGGGCTGTATTTACTTATTCATTACTATTACAGTTCTTAGTTTGTTATTTTCCCTTGGGAAAACCAAAGAATGTTTCCCGTGAGCATTGTTCTTGAGAATAAAACAGAGGAACAAATGCAGAGATTGTTTACAGCTTTCAATAAGAACATTATCACACGTTATTTCCTCTGTATTCCAGCTCAAGATTATAGTTTCCCATTGAATAGTTGGTATAATGAATGCCTGAAAATTAGTCTGATAAAATGTATTTTACTAGTGGGTGAATTGAAAAACATATTTTGTCAGCACTATATTACCATAATATGTGTAGTACAGACATCAAACACAACATTATACAGTGTCATCGGGAAACTTATGTCACTATGTGTACTCCTGTGCCAAATTGTACCCCCTTATTTGATGTTGTACAAATATTGCTGATGTTACGGTGATCATTGAACATGGTTCTTGAAATGCACACATATATTCCCAATTAAGTGCAGAATTACTAATGACCCATTCATTTTCAGTAATGAAATGCAGCTCAATGAGTCTCTGTTTTGTAAAATTGTACAAGAATTCGATCATCATAAATGTGCAGCTGAAAAGGCTCCATTGTTCACACTAGTTTAAGGATGTTGGAGGCAGGAGGAGGTAAGGAAGGTTTTACTTTATACAGCTGTTCCTCCTTGACTGGTTGGATAAATGATATTCATTTGAAACCTTTGGGTGCCTTGATGCATTTTTGCCAATGTTTGGAACATTCTTTCGTTATGATTTAAAAGCTCTGCATTCTGTTGTATTTTTTATTTTTTTTTGCACACTTTTGTAGTGTTTAATACTATCTGTAATTGTAATTTACACACAGCGGTGTCATACTCGCCAATCAAATTCTTCATTATTTCTGTTCCTATGCCATACATTTTTTTTTCCATTAATAGTAGTTTTAAAGGAATCATTTTATCCGTAGGAACATGTTCAGAGCCAAAGGAGCATATTTTAGATGTATGAACCGATCTTGATAGATTCTTGGGCTGAAAGTGAACTGTTTGTACAAGACAAGGATTGCTCTGCCTGCTTGCTACTGCAGAGGCGTGGTTTAGTTCTTGTTTTTATTTTCTTACCCCTACAATGTGGGATACATAAAGGTCCCCAAAGGCACAGCTTCGAAATATAGATTATTTTTTATTTTTTCTGTCTGGGGATTCAGAAATCAGATTACATTTTGTAGACTATTAGTGGATTTTATACCAAATTCAATATGGTGGAAGTTTTTGACACACAAAATATGAAGACACAAAGTCCTAGATTCAGACTTTTATACATCTCATTGTACAGCAAATATAAAGATCACTTGTGAGCACATTCACATGTCTCAGATAGATCTGCAACCCTGCCTATACCCTTTATCTCTTGGCATACAGTGCTTCCACTGCAGCCAGGGATTCTGGGAAACGACATGCAAATGAGCACACTGTGTCACCATCTCATTGTAATCTTTGTTTCCAGCAATTCCTCGGCTTCACCTATGACCACTTACTAAATTGCAAGCTATGGCACATTGCCCCAAAAATGAAAACATGATATTTTGCAGCTTAGAAATGCATGTTAAAATTGCATCACTAAGCAAAAAATTTTATGTCCCTTTATACATATTCCTCCATGTTTCAACCCATTTTTTTTCTCTGTCTGTATTCATAAGAAAAACAATGTGTGGTTCGATCCCTGTGCACTATCCTAATAGAAGAAATAAAATCACAAAGTGTTTCCCTAAAACATTAGACAGACAAAGACAACACTACCACAATGGATCCCTCCCCCCAATCTGTAATACTATGTATTTCTCCAGCACAGTATATATGGGGTACATAATGGTAACTGAAACAAAATAATCCTCATAGATGGTGATACATTATATACTGCAGTAGTTGTGTGAAACAATAGCAGCAGATGTCAAAGGGAAACCTGGTCCTTCTTTCTCTTTGTGTGTTTGCACACAATTTTGCAACATTAATACATTGGGAGAATATTCACAATGTGTCAATGTTAGTCGTCATCAGAGCTGCCCGAAAAGAGGGAACAGCTGGCTTGTCCTTCTACTCCTGGGGCAAAACCGACTTCTGCAGCGTGTGCAGCAGCAACGTCTATCTCGCCGCTCCCCCACTCAACATTATGGCCAAGCTACCTGGACTGTTATGCTGAGGTGTGGTTGTGGTGTGAGGCTGCATGGGAAGAAGCGCAGAACAAATGAAAGAAAAGCCCTATAGCAGCAATGAACTATAAAGAGGTGCAAAATGACATACTCATTTGCTTAATCTCCACTGACCTCTGGGAAGCCACTCAGGATTTACTGGAGTGCAGGCAATCGTCCTTTATCATTGGAGTGTCACTGCTGGTGTATGGAGGAGACTTGGTTAATCATTAAACTTGATAGTGGAAATCAGAGCACTATCACATGGGAACACCTACTGACTTCAACGGGAGTTTCTGTGCAACAGTGCTCCGATCCACACTAATGCAGTTTAACGTACAGTATACACTCCTTAAAGGTCCTAGAGACGTACAGTGGGGAGTCAGTTGTTTCTTTCGTGGCTCTATTGGCTAAATATAAAGAGCTTTAAAGGATTTGGAAGGTTGCAGTAATACACAGTAATGTGTTGTGCTGTAGTATGTTGCTTTTAGTGTGGCATCAACATGAACAGCTACTTTGATAGTTTCTTTATTTAAACAAATACCACTTAATAAAGGTAAGAGGCTTTACGGAGTTTGAGATTCCGCCTTGTTGTTGAATGGATCCCTTGTTAGTCCTGGAAACGTGTCTAAATGAGGATGCAGTTGCATGAGTCTTTTGTTCCTGGGCGTGTGTATGGTTTGTGTTGTGGTCTGTGTGACATTCCAGTTAAATTCATGTGATCACTTCACCATAGCTTTCAACTCACCCATACCTGAGGATATCACCTTCCTTTTCTGTACTCTCTTACTTATAGGGGGACTAGTTTCCCATATACCCTAATGGTACTACAGTATATTGTTTTATCCTCCCAAGTCAGACTGGCCCTCCACACACACACACACACACACACACACACACACACACACACACACACACACACACACACACACACACACACACACATTAGATGACCACATCAAATTTAATGGGATCTACCTCTTAAAATCAGACGTTTCACTGATAAATTAATAGGCTGCAAGCAGTGCGTCACTAGTATGAGAATGGCAGCTGGATGCTACAGTAGCTGCATGTTTATCAGGAGCACTACTGTATAGTATAGTGTACCACTGAATGAGTAAGATAAGCTACTTGTAAACCTTAATGAGCTTTGAGCGGCCTTTACGTTTCCTTGGTGAGACGAGTGCTGTTCACCCTGCCCTGTGATTCACGTTCAGCGATTTGATGTTTTCCTTAAAATACATTTGACTAATGTCGTCGTAACTGTGGAACAAAGCGGCAGTAAGAGGCACTACGCGTTCCCAACAATAAGACACCGTGCGTAGGAGCATGTTCCCATCTTATTTTTATGAAGTGAAAATATGAAGGTAGCAGAGTCGAAACGCACGCTACAATTGTCCATCTGTGCGCAGGAAAGAGGTAACGTCCATAGGATCCTCTGCAGACTATTAGGCTGCGCCTATAGTGCCGATGACGGCATCAGCAACGTCGCTTCAAAACAAATGTATTGACGCCGTCGCATGCGCTTATAGTAGGCGCGACGTGACGGCGTGGTCGCGATCGCTGGAAGTCACTTCAATTTGATCGGCACTATAAGCGCAGCCTAAGATGGACAAAAGCCCTCCCAAAAGCCATACACTTGTAATTTCAAGCAGTTTCAGGGCAGTTTTGTAGCAAATGTTTTATAGGGCAGGATTCGTACCAAGGCTGCAGATATTGTATCTCTTATGATAAGCCTATTGAAGTGAATGGACTTGCAATGCACTGTACAGCTACTGCTGCTTTGTAAATACGACTGAAAGGGCCTTTTCCTGTATTGACCAAAGTGGCCATTCCTGCTGTTTTCAGGCTCAAAATACCCATTGAAGTATATGATGATTATTAGCTAAAAGCGGCTCAAATGGCTGCGGTGGCAGTTATAGATGTCACCCCTCTTCTTTAAGCTCTCAGACAGAACCATGGCTGAGGCCTGAGTCCCTGTTACATAACTTACTGGACCACTCTTGGCCTACAGTCAGACAGCAGGAAGAATACAGACACAGTATGGGTAATACAACTGGTTTACTTATATCTTACTGTCTCTGATCCTAAAATGAGGATCACTACACACATTATACAGATTACTACACAATCCCCACTAACGCTACGTGGGTGTGAGTCGGTGTCAGTGGTGCAGTAGCCACCCAATCCTGGGTATGTTGGCTTATGATGGTGCTGTCACATCGTGGGAGCTCATTGTATACTGAGCCCATTGCAAGCCTGTTCTTGGAAAAGGGTGCTTCGGTACTGCTGTGCTTTTATATAGGGTCCCCTCCGGCGGCGCTTTTATCTCTCATCCACATCTGGACTTGTCTCTGATTCTCCTGCGACGTTCACTCCCTGCAGACCTTGACCGAACCTTCTAGCACTCAGATCTGCACAGATCTGATCCAACATGCCCCCTCTGCCCCTTTCTCAAGACTCCTCTCCCTCACAGTCCCTCCTCCTCCACAGCCATTATTATTGGCTGCTCTCATGTCCATCACAGTCACATGTCCATCACAGTCACATGTCCAGAGCACACTGAAGAGAAACCTGCCAGGGGGCAATATGACTGTGTGTGGGCTCTTCACACACTGGGTTACATAGATTTTACCCCTAATGGTCTTCTTCTATATTCTCTGAAGTGATCATTCAGGGCATTTAAGTCTGAGAATTTTCAGCTGAAAATAACCCAAAAGGCCAATTCAAAGATTACGCTACTGGAGCACTTACTGCCTCCAGGGCTAGCTGGTTAGGAGAGGTGGGAGTGCCGATGAGCTTGAAGCTCTCTCCCTTCCCCCATGTTGGGCCTCCCCTCTTCATCCGTCACCTCCGCAGCCAGGACACTTTTCTCTGCAGCCTCCGCCGCTCTCCCCATCTCTTCTATGGGACAATTGTGGTGCCTAAGCAAATCTGGAGCAGAGACGGGAGAAAAACTCGTGCCACAAACTTGTGGGGAGATAGTCAGAGGATGAGAGATAAGTCACAGGGTGACAGCCCCTTAAATAACCTCTTCCTCCCTTGTCCTTCTGACTCTAAACCCATCACTCCATGGTCCCTCCGGGCCAAAGGTCATGTTTCCCTTCCCCTAATAGGTCAGGGCTTTCTCTGCACTCTGCCTGTGTCATAATTAAAGGGAAAATTCAATTTCATTTTAAACAATTTAACAGTGTGATTGGCTCTGCTAGAAACATTTAATCCCCCTAAAAGTTTCCTTATTGTAAACTTTTAGGGGGATTAAATGTTTCTAGCAGAGCCAATTACACTGTTACATTGTTTAAAATGACATTGAATTTTGTACCCCTTCTACTTTGAATCAGGAACACTGATTCAAGCAGACTTTGCAAACCTAAGACAATTTTTAATGTGGAGAAAGTGAAAAGTTTTACAAAGTAGAAAGAAAAAATAAATAAACTTATGCATGTCCAATTTTTTCCCTTCATGATGTAAATCAGCGACATTTAAACATGCCACAGTCCTTTTCGACTTTGACAGGGCAGCCCCATTACAGCAGCAATCCCCTCCAGACATACAATCCAACAAAAACGTTTATCAGCACAGGCTGCTGCTTTGAATACTCCTACACAAATCGTCACTGCTCACATACATGTATAATGGTCACATAAACACAGCGGTCCTGCCACCATTCTTCTAGTTATGCGTATAGATTACTTAAAGAGTAACTGCATTCTCCGTGTACTGTTTGTACATTTTTAAACTGTTAGAGAAAACCTCTTTGTATTTATTTATTTATAAAATGTTTTACCAGGAAGTAATACATTGAGAGTTACCTCTCGTTTTCAAGTATGTCCTGGGCACAGAGTTAAGACAAATAATACATGGTTACAAATACAGTTACATAAGTGAACAGGGTATACATTATATACAAGACAATGCATGCACAGTTAGAGATAATATATATTATGGGCGTATGAAACAGTTACAGACCAGATTAAAATGTGAGACAGCCATAGATTTTAAAGAACTTAAACTGGTGGTGGATTTGAGAGTCTCCGGTAGGTTGTTCCAGTTTTGGGGTGCACGGTAAGAGAAGGAGGAACGTCCGGATACTTTGTTGAGCCTTGGGACCATGAACAGTCTTTTGGAGTCGGATCTCAGATGATAAATGCTGCACGTGGTAGGGGTGTGGAGCTTGTTCAGATAGCTGGGTAGCTTGCCCATAAAGAATTTAAAGGCAAGACAGGAAAGGTGAACTTTGCGCCTAGACTCTAGTGATGACCAATCTAGTTCTTTGAGCATTTTGCAGTGATGTGTGTTGTAGTTGCATTGGAGAACAAAATGACAAATTGAATTGTAGAGGGTGTCCAGTTTGCTAAGGTGGGTTTGAGGTGCCGAGCCATATTCTATGTCTCCATAGTCAATAATTGGCATTAGCATCTGCTGTGCGATACGCTTTCTGACCAGGAGACTTAGGGAGGATTTGTTCCTGTAAAGTACCCCTAGTTTGGCATAGGTCTTGGTTGTCAGGGTATCAATGTGCATCCCGAATGTTAAGTGGGAGTCAAACCATATGCCCAGGTATTTAAAACTTGTGATAGGGATTAGGGTGGTGTTAGTGTTGGTTCTAATCTGCAGCTCAGTTGCTGGAAGCTTTACAAATTTAGTCTTGGTCCCAAATACCATTGTTACAGTCTTGTCAGTGTTTAAAAACAGTTTGTTGTGGGAAATCCAGTTTTCGAGTCTCAAAAAGTCAGACTGAAGGTCAGAGAGGCTGTGGCTGTGTGCATATAGGATTGCGTCATCTGCATTCATGTGTATTGAGGCTTCCTTACAAGCTGTGGGAAGATCATTGATGAACACTGAGAAGAGTAGGGGCAACAGAACAGAGCCTTGCGGGACACCACAGGTGATATCCAGGGGGTTGGAGTTAGAGCCTGAGATGGACACATTTTGGGATCTACCTGATAGGTAGGACTGAAACCAGTTTAAAGCATGCTTCCCTATTCCAGAGCTCTGGAGTTTGTTAAGCAGGATAGCATGATCAACTGTGTCAAAAGCCTTTGCAAAATCTAGGAATACAGCACCAGTGAGTTGTAGATGGCATACCGCTAGGGTGGGCAACTTCAGTCCTCAAGGGCCACCAACAGGTCAGGTTTTAAAGCTATCCCTGCTTCAACTCAGGTGGCTCATTAGTTGACTGAGCTACTGATTGAGCCACCTGCGCTGAAGCAGGGATATCCTTAAAACCTGACCTGTTGGTGGCACATGGGGACTGAAGTTGGGCACCCCTGGCATACACTAAAAGTGTAAGAATAATGGAAGATGCTTCCTTAACCCAGCGGTGCGCAATCTGTGGGGCGCGACCCCCAGGGGGGGTGCGAGACTGCCGACGGGGGGTGCGGGGTTTACAGAGGCCCCGCGCGCTTCCCGAAGGCACTTAAATTAAGTGCCGGGGGAGCTGCAGGGCCTCTGTAAACCATACTTACCCGTGGCTCCGGCGGCTTCCTCCCGGCATCGCCATGGCAACGCGGCGTCAAAATGACGCTGCGAGGTCATGTGACGTCACGTTGCTATGGCAACGTGACGTCATTACGCCGGTGCGAGGGTAAGTTGGGGTTGGGGGGGGGGCGCGGGAGTGAGAGGACAGCCGGCAGGGGGGCGCAGGGAAAAAAGTTTGCGCCCCCCTGCCTTAACCTATTCAGTGCCAGAGTGTGCTGGAATGTACTGTTTGTCATCTGGCACCAAGGGGATTAAATGTAAGATGTCATGTGTAAGACGTTTGTCACGGGAGACCAGGACTTTTAACACTTTTATACCGGGATCATTCACTAGGCAAAACACAGTAGTGGAATAAAAGGTAGTTTATTCGGGTAAACCCGCGTACACACAGTGAATACACAAAATACAGACAAAAAACACACTTTCTGGGGGTTAAAACTAGGCTAAAATACTGTAGATGCAGGGCGCCTGCTTCGGAAGGCTTACCCTGACCAGGATATCCACCTGGGGTTCCTGGTCCTCTTTTCGGCTAGAAACTCTAGCCACGACCACTACATTCTAAAACGAGAACTTGGACTTCGCGTCTGACTTACTGTAGCCTCAGCTAGACAGGCTTTCTTAGCTCCAAAAATGAAGCCGGTCCTCTGCTATTCGTAACAGAGCAACTTTCAAAAGCCCACCTTTGCATCACCAGCCCAAGTCACAGGATCGTCTGGTTCTCTGACCGGGGCTTGTCCTTACATTTCTTCCGCTCTTCTATGTTCAGCATGGAAGTAGCAGGAGCGACCAATCAGAGTGTGGGAATTCCTCCCCGCCAGCCAATAGGAATAGGGGCTCGTTCTTTGGCTGATATTAGCACACGATCAGAAGCCCTCTGAACCACCGCCCAGCAGGAACTCGGGTACTGTGTCACTTCTCTTTGTGTCCTCCGGAAACTATCTGCACATGTAACGGGTGCCAGACCGGGTAAACCAAAGCAGGAGCCGTGGGGAGTAGGCTGTCAGTAGGCTGTCAGTATCCGCGTCTTTGAGTCCCAAATGCAGAGGTATGGTGTTTGCTTGCTCTCACTTAGCAATTACCCTACGCGTTTCTTCACACAAGTGATTTCATCAGGGGATCCCCTTTTTTTGTCTTCATATTTTAATACATGTTATAACTTGGGGAGACCCATATCTATGCGGGACATAGGACTGGGATATCTGGGCTCGGAAACCAGGAGTCTGGGGGACACTGGGCAGCCCGGTGTAATGCAACCCGCGTACTGGCAAATCATGCCTGCACGCCGGGGAGAATTAGGGGACTACCGGTATCTTTGGCCCACGAACTCCTGCAAACAAAACAACTGCATTTTGACTCAAATATCCCACCTAAAACTTACACACACAAAGTTTCATGAGTCTGGGGTAAAGGGAACATGAAAAGTGGAAAAGCAGGGTATACTTTAACTTTTGCATGTTATGTTACCTGGCCCCTGGCTTATGGTGCTATGTAGCTGCCAGGGACCCCACGGTTTCAGGGGTAACCAGATGGACTAAACCTTTATTATATAGCCTGATTACCCCCTACCATCTCAATGTTATTTATAAATAAATGTACACACTAATGAGTAAATGCTTTATATGTATAAATGTAATATCCCCCCCCCCCCCCCAGCAAATGCTAACTGATTTCAACAGAGTATACATATTGATACATTATTATTTGTTGTGTTTATAGAATTACGCAGATGTAGCAGGGGCCATGTACAGTATGTAGGATACATTGTATTTGTGTTTCACTTACAAAGTTCTTTACGATTTTACATCAGAGTTATTCATGCAGCCACCACTGGAGTGGAATTCTTGTACTACTTTTCTGGTGTCTATAGCAGCCTCCTCAGGGATTATGGAGAAAGGAAAATGTATATTATATAATATTCTGTGCATTTGCAATAAATTGTGTCCATTTGTGGAACGTACACAGACCGCAGCTCTAAGCAGACGTTCGCAAATACATCGTGAATTTAACTTTTGGTCAAAAAACGGCAAAATTTAGTAAGTGTTGCGTTAAAAAAAAATAAAAGTACTCGTCATGATAATATCATGAGATATTATGTATTTTAATCCATATGGTGCTTCAGGGGTTAGAAAGGTACAATTTGGATTTAAAAATACAATGTATTGGGTTTATGACAGGCCCAGGCTTGTGATGGGTGGGTGCTAGGTTTCAAACAGAACTTAATTGGTGGATTATCATGTATGGCACACTAAAAATACTAGGTGGGTTGTATGGCGCTGATAGTCTCGGATAAGGGTAGTTGTTCTGCCAGAGATGGGAATAAAATATGGCCCTTCTGACAACTTTAGAAAAATGATCCGTTTAGAGCTACATTAAAAGGCATTCTCTGGGGGGTTCTGCAAGGTTCAGGGGGCGTGGCTAAGAAAGAATTCAACCAAAGAGTGACTTTATTAAAAATGAAAATATTATGTGACGTCATCTGCTGAACATACTAGGAGCTGCATCTGTGTATCTGTGGCACATATTGATTACAGACGTCAGGTTTAGCAGCTACTGTACCAAGGGACAGATATCCGTTTGTTGCTCAAATATAGGATTAAGACGGTTGTGATTAGTCTCGTTGCATTCATAAGGACAGCCTGAATCTATTGTTGTAACTAACTCATGTGTGTGTATTATTCCGGAAGAAAAGTTATGAGTATGTTTAGATATTGAGGAAAGTTTAAACGTCGTTTGTAAGGTTTTTTTTAACTCCGTCGTAAAACGCTTATGTTGTTTCAATTGGGAAAAATTGTGCGTAAAGTTTAGCAAGGGTGTATGAAAATCAGATTTCTACAGAGGTGGGTTTTGGACCAAATACGTGATCTCTCAGTTCTTCGCCAGTGATCTCTATGGAGGAAAATCCTGATACAGGCATACCCAGCATTAACGTACGCAAAGGGTCCAGAGCATGTATGTAAAGCGAAAATGTACTTTAAGTGAAGCACTACCTTTTAACACTTCGGTAGAGGTAGGGAACCGGTCTTGCTGTTCAGGACGTGTGTGTCCTACTCTCAGACGCATGTGCGAGCTGCCATTTTTTAATTGGACGAGGGGAATCAGCGCGTCACACAACTATGGCGGTCTGTAGGGCTGAATAAGTCTCCATACTTGTGAAGCGAGCGTACGGATACAGGGGAATGGTGCTATTGTAAATATGTCCATAAAGTGAAGGTCCGTATAGCAGGGTATGCCTGTATATGGTAACGTAATGTTATAAGGTTTTCTGTTTTTATTTTATCCTTTTATTTTTAGAAACTGTTATGCAATTATTATAATTGTATGTTCTTGTTATCCTTTTTCTGTAATCTAAGCACTGTGTTTTTATATATTAAAATATTTAATAAGTGCTGCTTTAGGCTCTGAATGAACTGATTGCACACTCTGGAGAGAGTATTTACATATTCGAACAAATTTTGCTACAACAGATTTTTGTGTCTTAAGTGCATAGTTTTTTCTATCATAAACAGGGACTTGAGACCCTGGCAGATTTATTAATATTACATCTTTTATTTGCGTTTCTCGGGTGGTGGAAGCGTATAGATTTGATTGCAATTGAGTAAGGGGTTAATATTAACTCATTGAAGGTACCTTGCGCAGGCGAAAGGTGAGTTGGCTAAAGTAGCTTTGTGTATTAACCCAGATTGCATATCTAAGTCACGTGCTCACTGGTGCGCTGTTCGTGACAGGTGGTATATGGGGTCGGATTTAGGGGAGATATTGTCCATTTGAGGGACCTTTGCGGAGATGAAAAGTGGGACCGCTTGCGAACTGAGTATTAACCCTTGTCCCGCATGCAGGTCACGTGCTCACAGGTCAAACCCATTGACTTGTATTTTTAAAGACAAAACTTACACCGCCACACCAATAATATATGGAATAATCTTCCTCTTGCTACTGTATTTATGCGAAAGAAAGGTTTTAACCCTTACGTTAGTTAATAGGTTGATTTTATTTACATATGAAATATGTACATATTTTATAAACCCATATTGCCTACTTGTAAAAAGATTCAATATACAGATGTTTGTGTAGAAAGGGATTTGTTTAACAGATGGGTGAATGTCTTCAAAAGTGCATTGCAAAACGTTACGGGAATTTTCAGTAAATTTGGGGGAGGGGGGATTTGGTGAAAAGTTCACATTACTCAAAAATGAGCAAAATGTCACAATTTTCTAGAGAATTTCATGAAATTCCATCAAAAAGACAGTATATAAAAAGCCTAATGACCTTTTAATGCTCGGCAATAAAATTTGGATTAAGATTGACAATTTGTTTGCTTTTAATTGTGAACTTTGGAGAAAATTTGACACACCAAGTATGTGTACATATGAAAATGATTAAAATTATATTTAATAAGTTTGCAAAATACTAATGTTAGAGTAATAGGTCAAGAAAATCAACGTATGTCTGGTGTTCATCTGTTTCTCTGCTACAGTTTTTGTGTGAGGTATTGCAATCCCCTCCAGCATTGAAAGGCTTAAATGAACAGGGATTAATATGCAGTAGGTGTGGCCGTGTGAGCTGTACAGTAGTTGCGGGGGCAGGAGATTTGAGCACTGTGTTTATGCTGTTCATAAGTGGAAGGAGCGTGGAGAGCAGGCAGGATGCATAGAACAGAACACTTGCATTCTGGAAAGTGGGAAAAACAGTACTACTGTATGTCAGTTCTGAGGATACAATAAAACCATGAGACTGTGCGGAATATCTGAGTCCTGACACGGTCAGAGAAACGAAAGGGATGCGCTATTAACCAGGTGAGTGACTATATCAGAATGGATCGTACTGCATGCAAAGTTCATGGGGTTTCAGATGATACAGTGTTTGCGCTGAACTCTTTGACCACAATTGAAATCTGTGTACAGAGAGACTTTAATACTTGTTTTTATTACAAAATGTAATTTGCAGACCTGTCAACTCGCTGATTTTCTATGGTTTCCTGATTCTGCATATGGTCTGTCTTAGTGATTTTTAGCATCAGCGAGTGGTCTAATGGGCTTCAATGGAGTCTCGCTAATAATAGTCAGCACTTTTCTATTATAATGCCATTTGGTGGTCCCGAGCCCACAAACCTCATTGAATTCAGTCCTCGGAGGCTGACCGCTCTGCATTTGTCTCTGTTGGCATTAAAAGGACCAATGTAATAAGTCAGAATCAGACTTGTATGATTTGTTCTTCTATGCTTTATTACAATATCCCCCTTACATAACAGAAATATAATGAATATAAATGAACGTGTAGGTTGATAGCCCTGAACTTTCCTTTTGAGAGAGTGGTAGAAATAAGTTAGAAGTTATGTGAGAACGATGAGAGATACAAACAGTACTGCAGGAAAACATTGTCTGCTTGGGATCCTGCTACACGGAGACCTTGTTGATCTACAGAGTATTAAAACAGTAGAGAATAGTTTATCAATCATCCTTACTGCTGCTGCTTTATGGGCAACACATGCAACCTTTAAACTGACTTTGGGGATTTCTTCTGTGTATGTAGTGCAGAGAGATTCCATTCTGTAATGTTGTGATACGTCCATGTTTCCTGAGGGTGGAGAACATATTTGAGGCAAATACATGCACATTAGGAACTTTCTTTGAAATCCCCCACTACCAGAGGGGTCTGCAATGTACTGCGTTAGTGCCGTTTGAAATAGAAGTCTTTTTTGGAAGGTGCTACCACTTAGAACCAATTGGGAGGCTTTTGGCTAGAGAATGTTGACTCTCCCTGGTAAATCGCTCAGTGCTGGTAGATCTACTGTATGTGGTTCTCATTTGCAAAATAGACCTGAAAATGCTTGTGGCCACGTTTGTAGTGTGAAAGATACCGTACGCCTGTTCTACACAAAGTATATAACGTCGAGAGGATGTGTCCCCCACTCACACTACTATAGATGCAGTTCTGCATGTTTGTTCTGATTACATAAGCACTTGAATACATTGCATTTACTTTTCCATACTCAATCCATGCAGTACTTTATTGGGAAACCATGTAGTAAGGGAAACCATGTAGTATTTTTCTACTTAACTAATCTGAAAGCATAGTCCGTCCCTTGTTATTTTCTTCTTTATAACTCATCTCTGATCATCTCACACTTTGGGATTAAATAGGAGATTTTAGCTAACAAAAAGTAGCACTTGTTTGTATTTCACATTCAGGGGTTATTCAACACTATCGCATCCCGGTGCTGTGTTAAGGAGGTGGTGGGCCCTGGGCGAAGTATAAACCAGTGGGCACTTGCTAGCATGTGCTTTCAAGAAAATATCATACAATTTGATCAGCTATATTAGATCAATCAATATTCATACTTCACCAACTTTAATGGGCGTACGTTTGGCCAGTTGTACAGTAGCATTGAGCAGCAACGAGCTTTTAAATTGGTTAAGTTGGTTAAACAGGTTTCATTTCCTTTTCCAGGAATTTTTTTTTGTCTTCAATTTTTAGTTGTTACTTTAGGATGATCTAAAGATGAAAAATATAGACACTTCCACCCTTCAGCACGTTGTGCTCTCTCATCTGTCAGTGGGCCCTGGGCAACTGTCCTTTTGTCCGTTGGATAAAATGGTACTGTCCTTAGGCGCTTTTTTCATATCCGCCAAAGCAGACTTTTTCGGCCAAAATTCCCCATGGACTTCAATGGGAAATTGTAAGTGTTATCTGTTACTGTTATTTTTATTATTCGTGTTCTTGGTCTAAACTTGAAAAGAATGAATGCCTGTGTTAAGTTATGAAATAAACAGTAATGGTGGAGATGGTGATACATGCCTGGGGGCTTTTTTAAAAATTTGGCTTTGCATTATTTGTTACTAGGGAGCGTTCTGCACCTTCAAACCCTAAACTGCCATATTTGACTGCAATACATTGTAAAACATCTAGAAACACAATTATTGATTAGACCAGTGTTTATAGTTCACTGCTATCATAGTGTCCTGGAATTAATTTCCATATTCCTCTGTCTTCACCTTCAGTTTATGGGATTCATTTCTCCCTTGTTCAGTTGCCTGTCATTTTCCCCTGTCCCAGCTGCTGTATCAGAAATGCAACATTATTGCTACATGTTGTGGTTTCCTTAGACATTTCAGTGAGTTGCTATAGCAACCCCAGCCTTTCTCCCAAATGGGCTAGTCTGCTTTCTCCCCCTCTGCTCTGCCCACAGATGGTCTGTCCCCAGGCTATCTTGCTACCCAGCATACATTGGGACTTCCTTTCCACCATCATCACTGGCTGAGTGAGTACCCTCTGTAACTGCTCTAGTGGCAGGATTACCCTTTTCACCTGTCCTTAACTACAAAGCACCCACAGAGAGACATTATCTAAACACCAACATCTCTTCACAAGTGCCTGTCTTTTATGCTGCTTTCCCCAAATAAAGTGAAGAAAAGATACAGGACTTGTTGTGCTTTGAAAAGAGGGCCGAGTTGAACCTATCTGGGCTAATCATCCTACACATGACCCTGGCCTCCAGAATACATAGAAAAAAATCATAATAATATATAAAGAAGTACAGTACAATACACTTTTCACTATTTCCACTGTTTTGATGAATTGCAATGTACAGACGTAGCAGGGGTCATGGTCCCCACTGGTGCGATATGTTGCGATATTCTGCGTTAACACTGCCATTGAGTCCTATGGAAACTGTGGAATTCCGTATTCTATATATTCTATATTATACTATGTTATCTGGGGGAACAATGTTACGTTCTACATTTGTACAGTATACAGTATGTACCTTATTATTTCTCACTCTTTTGGGATTTGTCACTTCATACAGATGTAGCAAGACTAAGGCTGTGGCCCCGCTGGCGCTGAGCACACAGTGCTTGCTGCTTTTACTTCCATAAATCTATATGTGTAAGTCCACGCTCACGCGGTGCTCGCGCGCTCACTCAAGCTTGGCGCTTGAGTAAACAAAAAAATGTCACTTTCAAGCACCCTCAACTTGCCCGCAACGCCCCCACGTGCGCTTGCAAAATAGGCAGGACACCCGGCGCTCATGCTTGGAGAGCTGGTGACGTCACCACTCTCAAGCATGAGCGCTTCAGCGCCACCGGGGCGGCGCTGCGGACGAACAAGCAAAAGTCTGCGGTAACGGGAACATTGTCTTCCGCGATGGAGCTGCCGGGGCGTCCATACTTCTGCATGGATCCCCGCAACATTAAAACTTTGGAGCTACGGTCATGTGACTGCGGCACCAAAGACTGTAAATCTTGCTTCTTCTGTAAATAGCCCATCCTCCTGGTTCAGCCAGAACTCCTATTCTTTGAAAGATACGTGCTGCAGATGTATCTGGGCCCAACGGGGCTAGAACGTTGATTAGATTCTATTTGTATATTACATTGTTTTATTTTCCCAGCCATAAAACGTCTTGTAATCCTTAAGGATTTCTTGGTACTTTCCATAGACTACCCCTTGAGTACACAGTTTAGTGGTTTGGCTGAATTCCTTTGCATTGTACTTCCCTTCATGTTCATTGATTTACCTCCAAGGCCTTAAGGTGAAGTGTTAATTTGTGCTAAAATAAGAAGGTTTAATGATACAACCTGCTTCTATGTCATGATATCCTGTTATACAGTATGTAGATCACGGAGACCGCAGTAAAAATGGTGGCATGTTTTGATACCTTTGAATGGCACAGGTTAGATCTGTAAACAATAGCTTTGTTATATTTGTAATTCCAAGCAGTTTAACTCTATTACTGCCATGTAGCCCGTTGGTTTGCAAAGCAAATAGGAAACATATAGTGTATGTCTAAAACCCTCGCTCTCACTTTACCACTCCCTGGTAATTAAAGCACGGGTGTGCAGAGAACTTGCTGTACTTTCACATTCTTTCAGGAGATATGATCACTTTTGAGAGTAGAACCAGCAGTTTTAAAGGGGGGCATATGCATTAAGGCAAAAATCGGAGGAAACAATCACTTTGAAAGGACTTTTCTTTGTTACATCAGGTGAAAATGGGCATTGCTTCTGCTTGATGCGTAAACCCCATAATATTTTCATTGTGGGGTTAAAAGGCAATCCAAGCGGGCACATTTTTATTTTTAACATGGGATTGAAGCAGGGCATTTCTGCAGCTGAACCCCACTAATTTCAGCTCCGGGGAACCCCCCACTTCCGGAGTTACTTACCTCCGTAGGGGGTGCTGGTAGCCGCTCTGTTCGGTTAGCAGGGTTTATGTAATGGCGGAGTTTCAAAGCCCCTGCACTCTACGGGCCAATAGGAAGTCGTGACGTCATCAGGTTTGACTTCCTATTGGCCCATGTGACGCGGGAGATGTACATTTTAAACCTCAGCTAGCCCAGCCAGAGCTTCAACCGGCACCTGTATCTCTAGAAGTTGGAGGACTCCGGAGCTGAAATGAATGGGGTTCAGCTCCCGAGACCCCCTGCTTTTGATCCTATGTTAAAAAAAATAAATAAAAATTGTCCTTTATATTGCTCCTTTAAATTCACTGATGAGCCGCCAGCCCTATCTCACTGTCACTGGAAGATTTGTTTTTTTTTTATTCTGTTTTCCAGGATTGCTGCTTTACATATCGTCTGTCTGCCTTCATGCTCGTCCATTCTTCTCAAAATCTATCTTTGGGAAAGAATTACCAGAGAGCACCCAACTTCTATCAGAAGAGAGACAGAAGGCGTCCATTGTGAATGTACCATGTGGTTATAAAATACAGATGTAGGAAAACTAACAGCACACACGTTATTTGACACGGCTGCTCTGCTCCTTATCGGCTCTTAGATCCTGTTTCATCTCGGCCTCCGTTCTGTCTTTTCTCGCCCCCGAGGGGGTCTCCAAAGATCCTATGAGACGCCCATCCGTGGTTTATGGCGAATTTCCTGATTCCAGTCTTGTGGCGTACCACGCATTTTGAGTACCAATTTAGGATTGCAAAACACTTGGAAAAAGCACAGGGCTGTGTACAGCAGCACAAGGGGGGGAGTTTTTTTTTTTTTTAACTTTTTTTGTGGCCAGAGGGGCCTTCATGTTGCAGGCCCCTCCGGCAGTGAAAGGGTTGAGGAAACGCATACTTGGTTTTGATTTGTGTCAAAACTCTGAATACGAGCCAAAAAGAGACGTGAGCACACACGACACGTCTGTTTCAGTGAACATCAATCTGCTACTACATGTTCTATGAATGTTTGTGCATTTGGATATCCAAATAGACTGACTTGTGTACGTAAATAGACTTCTTCACATGTTATATAGAATACACGTGTAGTCAGGGGCTTCAATATATTATATCTTTGCTTTTCCTGCAGTTTCTGTAGCTAGAAAACAGCAAGGAGTCCATAGGACCCTTTGTATAAAGCGCTGCTAAAAGTAATAATGTCGTGAAAGCGCCAATGTGTAAAACCGGTTTGGATGGGTTGCGGTGTGCACAGCCAAAAAAAATTCACAAAGGAAAAAAAATGACGCTGAGGGGTGGCGTGGGAGGCGGAGTTTGGCTGTTGTCCATGCACGTTTTCACATGATGTATAATAATAAATGGCAAGGACATTTTACTGTTGTGCGCCAGAAATGCGTAAAAGTTGTTATTGGCTTAAAAAGGCAATTGCAATTATATACGCAAACAATGCATCGATACATATACTGTATGTACATGACGTGCAGATATAAGGAATAAGAGAAGACGCGCCAAATGTATCAATATTAATAATAATATCGCAACATATATTCGCTGAGGTGAGAATATATCTGTTTTACGCAATGCACAGCTCTTTATACAGTACATAGCCCTCTTTGAATCAAGGCAATTCGATGACCACTCACAACGGTGTGCTCTTTATATCAAAAAAAATCCTATTGAATTCAAGGGGATTTTGTCTTTGCACATGGTGCAGATTTGCGTTGATGGATACGCCCAAAAAGGTTCAACGTGAGCAGTTTGGATACCACCTTTTATTAACGTTGAACGCTTCTTTCAGTGCGTGCGGGTCTTATTACACATGCCTTGACTTCCTTCGTGGCTTTGGCGTGTTTTAATAGGCAATAACTATGTTTTGTCCTTCAGTTTATGCAAGCATTCGTGTAGATGTAAATGTGGTGTGACATTGGGAGGCAAAATAACCCTGAAAGATAGTGCATGATTGTGCCTGAAGTTTGCAATGTGCAGTGTGCCGTACTTTCCAAGCACTAGATGAAGTCATTATTTAATGAATATATTTGACAGGGGAAGTATATCACAAATGTATATAGAAATGGGTGTAGAGCAGGGGTGGGCAACTCCGGTCCTTAAGGGTCACCAACAGGTCAGGTTTTAATGATATCCCAGCATCAGCACGTGACTCAATCAGTCCCTGCTTCAACTCTGATTGAGCCACCTGTGCTGAAGCTGGGATATCCTGAAAGCCTGTCCTGTTGGTGGCCCTTGAGCTGCCCATCCCTGGTAAAGACTGATTTAAAAAAGATTTATGTTGTGTGTCCATCTGCTGAGTTACATGAGCCAAAAGTACCTGTTCTTTGAGCGCAGTCAATCTGAATTCCTATGACCTAAAACAAACTACTCTAAGTGCCCTTTATTCAAAGAATTTGACGCACTTCTTTCCCTCTGTGTCTTATCAGAGCAGCTTCATTTCAAGGCCCTGTGCTAACAGAAGCCAGCCTATATTTTCCTATTCTATCGAGGCAGGTGGAGACCTGCAGAATATCGCGCTACCCCTAGCTGCTCTAGGAGAATAAATTCTACATGGTATTCAGACGTCGTGGTCTGTGGTAAATAAGGCATGTACAGTATGCAAAAAGCAGCTATCCTATCATCAAGCTGCAGTTTTAGGTCCAAGCTGTGTCATTTATGGAAGGTCATTATGTGAAACAATTGAGATGCGGGTGTGCAAGTGAATATTCGGATGTCTGTTTAGTGACTTTGTTTTTCGGGTTTGTGTGCTTTTCTGCTAAACGAAACCATTCCCGTTTGGGTCAAGGTGAAGTTGGTTAAACATTAGAAATGAAACGCCTGTGGCCCAGCCACGAAGGGGTAATGCAGAGCCTGCCTTGTCATTGCATATCTTACCTCTTGCTGTACATTTGTGTAGGTGTGCATCTTGGCAGAACACACGGAAGGAGATTAGATGAGTAATACAGTAATTATGTTTTGGGAGTAGTAAAATCATTGGATTTTCTCAGGCCTGAATACTACTGTACAAGGGGAGCAGCATTTAAACTTGCAAAACTCAAATGAAGCAACTCATTCTGCTGTAAGTAACTTTTACACGGAAAGGGAACAATGTTTTAGATCACTTTTGAAATGTACTAGAGATGTGGAAATTAACAAACATACAGGAAAACATTGTTACTATATTTGCTTTCAGTACAATAAAATAAATGTCTGGAACATAAGGAGGAGAATGCCTCCCATTCCATAATCTGTGACGGGGCGATCGCATGATCTCTAGTACTGCAGGTGGGAGCTGTGGCACTCTAGCATCTTCAACTGAGCCACTGATTGAACCACCTGTGTTAAAGCAGAGATATCCTAAAAATCCGACCTGTTGGTGGCCCTTGAAGACTGGTGTTGCCCCTGGTCTAACTCAAGGATCCTGGGGGATTTCCCAAACTTCTATTATAAAAGTATTAGCTCAGCGCCAGCGGGGACTCAGCCTAAGAATGATAGAAGAAAATCTTTTAATATGAAATGCTTGGGTGAAAATGGTATTGCTCAGGCAGCTGGGTGGGAATTACTGGGCATACAGTATGGAGTCCTTTATACCATAAGTCTACACTACACGTCATATGGGTTTCACAATATTACATAAGAAGATAATTATGTAAGGTGTGTCTCTTACATCCTAAAATGCTACTTTCAGTCACATTCTTGTAACAATGTCAACTTTTTGATTAGGAACATGGTGGATTAATTTCAGTGAGTTTGGTGTGTCTGTATATTTCCCATAATTTAAAAAAAATGATATCATTTTTTTTTTTGTCACTTACCGTATCTCGGAAATAAAAATATCACTTGTGAGCACATCCACGTGTCTCAGACAGGTCTGCAACCCTGCTTTTCCCCATGATCTCTTAGCATACAGTGCTTTAACTGCAGCCAGGGATTCTGGGTAATAACATGCAAATGAGCGCTCAATGTGTCACTTTTTGCTTCTTATCCATTTTAAAACCCCTCCCCAGATTTTTTTTTTACAAAATAGAATATGAAATGGTGCAAACTTGGAGTGAAATGTAGAAAAAATTACGTAACGGTCAGATCATTTAGAAATAACATACCTCCCCACCGACGTTTCGAGCGCACTGCATTTTTCACCATTGTGTCCAGTATTTTTGAAGAAGCCGGCTTGCAACTCTAGTCCTGTGGTCATACAGTGTCCGTAGCTTACAAAGAATAGTTGTGATTATTATGTGAAACCCTGTCGGATGGGCAAAGGAAGAGACTTGGACACCGATATACGAACCAGGGCTCTTCTGTACAGCACCTTGCAGCCTAATACAATAAATGCACCGAAAGGGGCTTTAAAGCAGCAGTCCAAGCTGCCGTTTTTTTATTTTTATTTTTCCCCCCTTAATATGTGCATCAATATAATCTACACAAGGATAAGTAATTAGCTACGTTGCTGATCGATCTGTTCTCCTGTGATCGATCACCGAAGATTCTGTTTGGGGGTTCACTAAATGGCTGTCAGTGCAGCAGAAGAGGATCAGAGATGCAAAGTTCTATGGGGAAGATCATGGGCCAGGCAGTCACTAGATACAATTGGTGCACTGCTATAGAGAGGGCAGGGCTCAAAAAGGGGTGTGCCAGAGCCTGTTTCAGAATAGGAAGGGGATGTGACTTTGAAAGTGGTTGCTACATTAACAAAAAATACTTGTTATATTATAAAACATTAAAAATGTCATCCAGAGTTGTTTAAAAAAATGCTACATGTATTTTCTCATAGTACAGAACTGATTTATTAAAAAAAAAAAAAAAAAAACATGTAGGATATTGCTTGGTCTGCAGCTTTAAGGCTTTACATCCATTAGTAAATATGGCCCTTAATATTGTGATTTCTGATGGGGGGCATCGGTATAACTTTTAAGACCTACAATATGATACTCTTTGTTTTAATGAGAGCTGCAACATTAAAAACCAGTTCAAAGTTTAAGCCTAATTTGTTTTCCCCTAATGTGGTATCAGATGGTTTGAGCGCTTGGAACTGGAGCATTGATTGGAAGGAGCCGAGAAAACAAAGTGTGTAACCTACCACAATGGGACAGGCACCCACCTCACACCAAGAAACGTCACAATAACGCAATTATACACTTGCCAAAACAAAAAACAAGTTTGGCATGGTTATCCTTACACATTTTATTACACACATTTGTAAGATGCCCTTAATATGGCTTCAGTATAAATAGCATCTGGCTGTTATCGGGGGAGGGGGGGGGGGAGGGGGGGGGTACAGTAAATCACTTTCCAATTGTGTGCTTCCCTTTCTTGTCCCTGCCTACAGTACAGCTCCCATCTGACATTGCACACTTGCATTTTCTGGTTCTGTTGTCTCTCATGCACGTTCTCCGCTGTGCAGCATAGTCACAAAAATCACACTTCAATGCATTTTCCCGTGTGGTGTCCTTAAAATGAACATGCCTCTCTAATTTATACTTCATAGTGCATGTTTATAACTTTCCCTTCCCATCCCTTCGAACGCCTTCCTCTCTTTGTAGCCTTTGTAGTTTGAAAGACTTCGGAAAAATACACCTCTCCGTTAGATGCAACTCGGGCTTTCTGGTGGTAGTAAAATTACATGTATTCTGTGTATAAACAAGAAAGGACAAAATGCATGTACCTTGACTTAACTCATAAAATGGAGACTAAGGTGACTTCTCAATAGAATTATAGAGCATTGTTGTAAAACTTTTCCAATAAAGAGGTTTCAAAGGACAACTACTAAATTGAGCATGATAATCTCTTTAATGTAAAATCAGAGAATGCCTTTAAGTATTATATGAACCTAGCAATGCTGTTATACGTGGCTTCATATACATGAATCACGCATTGATACCCTAATGCATGTTTAGATGGTTATCCAATGGGATTTTTTAGTTGGTAATCCAATGGGATTTCGTCTCACACAAAGTTTTTTAGAGGCTTGAAATAGAGGTTTAAAAAGATGAACCTACATAATCTTTAGGAGGAAACCAATTTCCTCTTTCCTATTTTAAGGAGAGCACCCAACACTTACTTCCTAGTCAGCTGCATATTGCTCGGCGTCATCAGCGATTAGTCAAGCAATACTAATTCCTTGCTAATGTTTTTTCTTCTTCTTTTAAATGCAACTTTACCCTTATTTTATTGCGTCTAACCATATTACATGGTGAATATGCACACAAGCACATAATGCAAAATATAGGGGAATACCAATCAATTACAGAGATAGCATTACATTTCAAGCACTGTGGGGGGCTATGCAAAAAAAGCACCCTAAATGTCTGTGTTTACATTTGGTAAATTTATGGTAGGAGCACCTACAGTATGTATGAATGTAGTTTGTGCTGACTTGGTGCCTCTTGTGTGCGAGTGATTTGGGGAGGTATACAGCAGGAGTAAGGGGAGGAATCGCTTGGTTCGATATTGCAATGGGAAGTGTCAAAATGTGTCGTTCATTCATTGCAGGTTTTCTGTTTCTGCATTCATTTATTCTAAGCTAAAATAACCTTAATGGGAAGTGTAAAATGTATGTAACACAGCTAGAAACTGTGTTATTACATTAGTACACAGTGCCAATCGGGGAAACTATTGCACAGAATTCCATTGAAGTCAAGGTGTTTGTGTGTGATAGAGCCTGATTGGCACTATAACAGTTTAATGAGTAACCCTTATTGTCAGATGTCTTACGCTGCAGTATGGTTCTAATATTGGCAGCTTGGTACGTATTTATTTCAATGTTTACAATGCATACACTTTTGTCATGCACCTTTATTTCATACTGTAAAGCATGCAGTATACAGCTATAAATATCAGACTGCTGTATTATCCTATGTTGTATAAATACATTTAGCATTATGCAATGTTTATGCTCATTGTGCATCCTAACATCTTATCCACAGATATAGCTACTTACATTTCATGTTATTTTCTGGCTTTCTGGTCAGTGGGAACACGAGCATTGGTGCTTGTATGGCAGAGCTTGTATGGCAGACACCTGAGTCAATCTAGTCATAATTGTCTATGTGGATACCATTCTGTACGTGAGGCACCATGGGTGAGAAGACCAGAAAGTTCAGTGGAACGTTTTTACTGTGCTGAATTATAAAGGTTGTCTGCTACAATCCATCACTTTGAAGCGTTAAAACTTTAATTCTGTTTAGTGCTTCATAAGGTGGAACATAACACAGGAGGAGGCTTATCATGAGCAGATCTGATGATTCGGGAACCTTTGAATTCCTTTATTATGTGCCATTGTCATTATTAGTCACTTATCTCAGTAGACGTGTAAGAAATCGATAAGGACTTTATTTGAAGGCGAGTCTCCAGTGGAATGAAGGAAACCATTTGTTTGCGCTCCCCATTGGGCAATCAACATACACAGACCACAGACCACAGTCCCACCAGGCAGCATATCTCGAGGTTGCAATAGAATGAAAGCAATCAGCAACTACTATTTTAACAGCTGTTTCATAATGAAAGATTAGTTTAACAGGTTTTCACAAATCTAAGTATGAGACACTATACAATATACATGGGATGGCCAACTCCCATCCTCAAAGGCCACCAACAGGTCAAGTTTTAAGGATATCCCTACTTCAGCACAAGTGGCTCAATCAGTGACTGAGCCACCTTTGCTGAAGCAGGGATATCCCTAATACCTGGCCTGTTGGTGGCCCTGTGCAATATATAGTACCTACTATTCTCGTGGCAGCATACTGGAAAGTACAAAAGAGAGCTTACCTGGATGATCCCAAGTTAGAGCGAAGATCTTAGCCATTTTAAAAATGGAAGATTAACCACTTATTATTTCTATTACACTATATATAAGTTCTACATGGAATGAGGTCCTTGGCTGCCTTCCCCTCAATTATAAACCGTTATTCGCTGTAACTGCATATTTTTCATTCCAAACCACAGACTGATTAGATCTTTTTGCTAAAGATTTGATTTACAACTTGAAAGTTAAAAGTCACATACATTATGGGGTAATAACCCTTTATACTTCTGCAAATTGGTCTGTGTTGTGCACCTAAAGTTGGCATTCCATGCATTAAATATTGTGGTGGGGTACAGCTGAAACTTGCTATTTGTAACTCCTCTTGCTTTTCTGCTATACCTCAGACTATATTCCTGGCGCTGAGATGGGGGCCTGAGTCTCAACACTTACAGTATGTTAGCCACCACGTGCGCGGGGCCAGAAAAATGGGACACAATTCCAGTATATACATTGGCGAGGAAATGTTTGTGAACCACTTAGGATTTTCACATATTTCAAACGTAAAGTGTTAATAGTTCTTAATGGAAGTCATAATAATAGATAAAGATAGCCTGATCAAACAAATGACATAAAAACATAATTCTTTTGCAACATTTATTAATCCACAAATGATTAAACATTCAATACCCATGTGTGAAAAAGTATGTGAACCTTTAGATTCAGTACCTTTTGAGCAACAATGACTTCAACTAAGTGTATCCTGTACCTGCGGGTCAGTCTCTCCTTGCAGAATGCCATGACATTTGAGGGCTTCCTTGCATGGACAGCTCGCTTCAGGTCGTGCCACAACATTTCGATGGGATTTAGATCCGGACTTTGACTAGGCCATTGTAAAACGTGGAATCTCTTCTTCTGCAGCCATTCTTTTGTAGATCTGCTTGCATGTTTAGTATCATTGTCTTGCTGCATGACCCATTTTCGCTTCAGCTCACGGATGGATGGCCTGACATCTCCTCTAGAATTTTCTGATACAATGCAGAATTCGTTGTTGTGTCAATGATGGCAAGCCGTCCAGGTCCTGAGGCAGCAAAGCAGCCTCAAACCATCACAATCCATTCACCATGCTTGACGGTTGGGATGAGTTTCTTCTGTTCGAATGCAGTGTTTGATTTTCATCAAACATGACTTTTCTCATTGAGGCCAAAAAGTTCGACCTTTGATTCGTCTGTCCATAGAACATTGTTTTAGAAGTCTTGTGGATCATCTATGTGCTCTTTGGCGAACTTTCGACTGGCAGCTATGTTCTTTTTAGAGAGCAGTGGTTTCCTCCTGGCTATTCTTCCATGAACACCATTCTTATTCAGTCTTTTTATGATTGTTGAGTCATGAACAATCACATTGGCCAAGGCTAGAGTGACCTGCAGATCCTTGGATGTTACTCTGGGGTTCTTTGTGACTTCCTGGATGATTATTATTATTTTTTTTTCTTGTTGAGATTTTCGTAGGACGACCGCTCCTGGGTAGAGTGACTGTGGTCTTGAACTGTCTTCATTTGTCTGACAGTGTATTGGTGGAGCCTCAAATTCTTAGAAATTGTTTTGTAACACTTACTAGAGTGATGAGCACCAATAACTGCTTTTCTGAGGTCCTCAAAGATTTCTTTTGATCGGGGCATGACATGTATCGTCACACACAACTGTATGGTGAAGACCAAACTCACAAAGTTTGTGATATTTATATAGGGTGGGGCCTCTCAAACTCACACCTAAAGATCTACCTAATTATTTAAACACCTGATTCTAATTATTCAATTTAATTTAGCTGATAAAACTAGGGCTTCACTTACTTTTTCACACACCCTGACTCTTAATTTCTCATGGTTTATCTAATTCATATATAATTTTGTTTCAAAAGACTTGGAATTGGTTAATATAAACCCTATGGGATATTTAAGAAAAAATGGGTTTCATTCAAGAAGGTTATCATGGAAAAACAATGGCATTTCCATAAGTTATCGTTGCGGTTTACAATTTTTTTCTCGCCTCTCTATATATAACAGGTTTAACAATAGAATGGGTACATATAGCACATAGGCAATACATACTCACATAATCCTTAGGAATAGGATCACACAATACAAATCATAACATCATAGTTCACCCAGACGCAGTGTAGTATAGTCAGTGAAATAGGCCTCGCAATCCTGGTTGGTTAGGCTGTACTGATACCCTGTTGGCGCTTGTGTAGGTTACAGGCCTTTACAGTACTTCACAAAGATATATCGTGTGGTACCACTTTTCCTATGACCGGTCGGGGGATCCCCTCCGTTGGCAATCTCTCCCTTGCTCCATTTTTCTGCAGCTTGGCGCTCCACTGATCAGCTCTCCTGTCTCCTCGTGGGACACGTGCACGTCCCGTTACACTCTCTCGAGCTCCGAGCAGATCTGAATCTTCTCATGGCTGCCCCCTGCTCTCCAGGGTCACTCCAACTCATAGTCCCTCTTCCTTCCCCAACCTTCCTACTGGCTCATGCAGTCACATGTCCATGTAGAGGAATCTGCTAGGAGGCAGAGTTCTGTGTTGCTGATCATACACAGGGAGTTACAAACGTTGTAACTCCCTATGTGTGTATATATATATTATATATACATATATATATATTGTGATGGCTGCATCACGTCATAGTATCTTTAGTCCCAGATTAAGACCAGAAACATTGTATTTCTCTAAACAGGGTTTATTTACAGGGTTAAATTATACAATAACATGCCCACCATCCCTTTAAGTCAAAACAAATCATAAAAATAACACCTACTCCTTCATAGGAGTCTTACTACACCATAACTGCAGCCCTCTCTAACGGTAGCCGCAAGCTAAGCTGCTTTTCGGCTCAAAACATGTATTATTATCTCTAAACAATATACACAATCTCTGCACGTCAATCTAGTGTTTATCTCTTATCTGTTTCTGTTGGGGCTCCAGGTAATTCCCTCTGGACCCTGCGAGCGTTCAGAGAATCCCTATTCTCTGTAGTTCCGATGTTATAGACAGGACATCCCTGCTTCAGCGCAGTCTCACGTCCTTCATTCTTCTTTCTGGGATTAAAACCCAGGCAGTTCTAGCAGGCTCCGCGACCATCATCCAGCGAGCCTCGGTGACTGTGCCAGCCTTTTCGTAGCTGGGCATAAGTCTCTCTCTCTCGCTCTCTTTTTCTCTCCTCTCTCCTCCTCTCTTTTCTCTTTCTCTTCTCTCTCCTCTCTCTCTTTCTCTCTCTTTCTCTCTCTCTCTTTCTCTCTCTCTTCTCTCTCCTCTTCTCTCGCTCTCTTCTCTCTCTCTCTCTTTCTCTCTCTCTCTTCTCTCTCTTTCTCTCCCTCTCTTTCTCTCCCTCTCTTTCTCTCCCTCTCTTTCTCTCCCTCTCTTTCTCTCCCTCTCTTTCTCTCCCTCTCTTTCTCTCTCTCTTTCTCTCTCCTCTGTCTCTCTCTCTCTCTCTCTCTCTCTCTCTCTCTCTCTCTCTCTCTTCTCTCTTTCTCTCTCTTCTCTCTCTCTCTCTCTCTCTCTCTCTCTCTCTCTCTCTCTCTCTCTCTCTCTCTCTCTCTCTTTCTCTCTCTCTCTTTCTCTCTCTCTCTTTCTCTCTCTTTCTCTCTCTCTCTCTCTCTCTCTCTCTCTCTCTCTCTCTCTCTCTCTCTCTCTCTCTCTCTCTCTCTCTCTCTCTCTCTCTCTCTCTCTCTCTCTCTCTCTCTCCTTCTCTCTTCTTCTCCAATCCAATGAGAGGGGTGCTGTGAGAGGGGTCTTATTGGGAGCTACCTGAGTGGGTTACATTCCCATCAGAGATTTTGAGAGCGGTCATGCAATTGGACAGAAACATTGCTGTAATAATAAACCTTTTCACATCTTAATGAGTTTTAATATACTGAGCATCCTTTGATTTCTATAGCAGGTTTTAGCACACCTCCCCAGCAGTGCAACATCTTTGTAACACTTTCCTGTTTGTGATAATTTGTTGCCAATATTCCCAGCAGTTTGAGCTGCAAACTACTGTAACAATAGATAATATTACCTTAGGCCTCGTTCAGGGTGCCAGAGGGAGGGCGTTCGGGAGGGAGGGCGGCAGTCTGCTGGGCGATGTGTGTTCATCCCCAGCAGACTTTTTCAGGAGTTGAGGAGGGGGTGGGGCTACAGACGTGAGGTTAGGGATCGAGGCTGCAGTCTTGAAATCATTCTCAAGAATGATTTCATTGGCTGCCGAGGTCCCAGTGATGCTGCTGCAGCTTCAAAAAACGATTTTTTTTGTTTATTGAAACTGTAGCCAGCGCCAACTCCTGGCTTCGGAGACAGGGCAGCTGCTACCCTGACAACCAGTATTCAATTTGAATACTTTGTGTCCCATGGCAGCTCGCACGTCAGCACGCCCACCCTCCGAAGCCTGCACTCTGAACGAGGCCTGAGTAATTTAAGAATGCACTAGCTTTTTCCAGTGTAACATACCTGTACGTGGATCTAGGAGATCTGAAAGGTTAAACATTACTCTTTGTTTTCACCCCTACCTGTAATGCCTTTGTCTCTTGTCCCCCCTTCCCCACCTTACTCTCTCCTACATCAAGCCCTGCTATTCATTGCACTCTCTCCTGCGCTCTCTTCCCTTGCTGTGTCTGCTCCTCTCTGTGCACACTACAGTATACTCCCTCTGACATAGAGGATCAGCAAGAGAGGATGGTTCGCAGCTGACTTGGTACTGGAAAGCCCAAAAGTGGTGGACCAGGGTACTGTACCAGGATACAGGTCACCAAGGAATTGAATATGGGTCGGAACCTGCAGTGGGGTTTGATAGATGCTCTATAGAGAAGGGACAGGTCTGAGACACTAGATTTAAAGCTGCAGTTCAAGCAATATTCGACATGTGTGTTTAAAAAAACAAAAAAAAAAAAAACAGTTCTGTACTATGAGAAAATACTTGTAGCATTTAAAAAATAAACTACAACAATTTTTAAAAACATTTTTAATGTATTCTAATGTAGCAAGCATTTTTGTTTCTATAGAAACCTTTTACAAACTCACACCCTCTTCCACTTCTGAGACAGGCTCTGGCTCTTGAGCTCTGCCCTCTCTCTAGCTGTGCACCAATTGTATCTAGTAACTGCCTGGTCACATGATCTTCCCCACACAGAACTTTGCATCGTGGGTACTGTTTTGCAGCAATAACTGAATGAAATAACCCTGAGCAAAGCGATCTATTACAGGAGAACGGATCGATCTGCAACGTAGCTAATCACTTGTCAGTGTGCAGATTGAATTGATGCGCATATTGAATGGAAATTTGTATTTTTTTTTAAACGGCAGCTTGAACTGCTGCTTTAAGAACAAACCACGGTACCTCTTTAGGCATACGCATAAGGTACCTAGGGACAAAGTTATTGAATATAGATGATGTCAGAGTATCAGAACTGCGTTAAGTATGAATAATCCTGTTTAATGATTGTAAATAAACCAAATGTATTACACTAATAAAGTTCCTGGCGCCCGTCATTAGCACCTCTTTGCATACACACCCAGCCGGCATGAATCCAGCACCATGAGAAGGTAATGAGCATCCACCACTGTGTAAATAAGTCACTTCAATTTACACTCCTTAAGAGCTGAATAGGTAGGGGTTTTATACAGCCGTCACCAGTCTCGGTTCTATCAAAACTAAAGCCGTCTTACATTTTAATCTGGTCTGTAACTGTTACATACGCCTATAAGATATATGATCTTTAACTGTGCATGCAATGTCTTGTATATACAGTAATGTACACTTATACTGTTCACATACGTAACTACAGTATGTATTTGTAACCATGTACTGTATTTGTCATTATAACTCTGTGCCCAGGACATACCTGAAAACGAGAGGTAACTCTCAATGTATTACTTCCTGGTAAAGCATTTTATAAATAAAATAATAATAATAATTTTATATATATATATATATATATATATATATATATATATATATATATATAAAAAAAGAAAAACCGCCCGCTCCTAGTGTAAAACCAATGGGGTGGTTTTATTTTCTGAATAAAATAACAATGGCACACTCACAAACATCCGTTTAAAGCAGGCAGTTTACGAGTAAAACACATGCTCCAAGGACGTGGCTCCGCCAGATTTGAGGTCTTGTGTAGCTCCTGGGGATCTCCGCTGGGCTGCCTCCCTCCAAATCGAGTCCTCCGGCAATCCATGCGGTTGTAGATTGGTTCCACCTCCAGGATGCTTGTCCGAATCAGCTGACAGCCTCCTTGTCCAATGATGCGAGTGGCAACAATGATTGTAAGCTAAAAGCAGCAACTCTACGCGTTTCTTCAGCAAATGCTGATTTCATCAGCCCCTGCTGTACAGTACTAAGACTCTGGGTGGGGGGAAGGTTAAGTTTTCGGGTGCTCTCCAATACAACAGAACATTAAAAAAAAAAAAATAAGCTTACTTGTATAAGGGGTCTTCCAGTGTATTACTGTCCAAGTTTTGCCAGGCTGGCATTGTCTAGAGATTAGGGACCATACTTATTGAGCAGTGCTAGTCCATAGGCCATTTTAAGCACCGGTAGACACTTGTCCGATCACCCGAATGGGTCGTAAGGTGTCTTATGGGATAACACCGAACACAACATATGAGCCCAAGTCATTAAAGCTATGTAATAATTACATTTCCAATATTCCTTGAACATAATCTGACCTCTATAGAACTCTATGTATATATTTGTACAATATACATTTTTTTAACATGGTTTTCACCCTCTCTACTTGCAGGCATACATATCTTAGTATAAATATATCCAACATATATTTAATGTGTGTACACCCACTAAACTCCATGTGTGGCAACATGACTGAATTGGTAACATCACTAATATCTGTATTTAATGTCAAATTGGGAGGAGAGCGTTTTGTAAGAGGGTGGAGCGGAAATCCTGACTGACAAATGTTGATTGCTTAATCGGTTTAGCCTGAAAGGTGTGTGAGAAACTGCGGCATCTAAATATATGACCATAGAAGCTGACAGCACCTTTTTTTAGGCCACCTCTATTTTGTTTATGTTGTTGTAGAATTGTGGCTTCCTTAACTCCAACACAAGCGGAGGTCAACAATCTGTAAAGAGGCATCACCACCTCCTTGTTTCTGGTAATACTGTACCTCCTTGTAGGTCATACCTTGTACATCCTGTAGGTGACACTTCTTTACTATCTATTATTATTATTACTATTTGCAGTTTAGCTACATTAAGGTAATTAAAAGTGTTGCCCTTTATATTTTATTCCTTTTGGACGGAAGGCAGAAATGTTCTATTACTTGCATATTATTTTCCTGGGTCTCTGCTGTCGAAGTCTATGGTATTACACTTATCTTAAACGAATAGGAACTATTGGTACTCGACCATCGTCTCAACCATCCTTCTGGCTTGTCTAGATCTTGGGTAGTTTATCCATCCCTCTCGTATGCATCCTATTGCTTATCTTGGCGCCCCCTGCAAAAAGGCATACAGATCTTTTTGTAACGCCCCTAACAGAAGAATTAACGACCACAACTATTAGCCACTTGGTACTGCAGTTTTCTGGTGTTTATCCTTCTTTCAATTTCATGCGTGTTGTTCAGGGGCCAACTGCAAAGCTGTGGAGCTCGAGTAGAACATTGTCAAACTTTACCGAATGTAATTGAGTGAAATTTGGTGCTCCACCCGATCTAATTGTGTCTGAGCTATTACCCCTGTCACTCATTCCAAGAATCGGCATTGTTTCGTATTGTCTTATTTAAACAAGTTATGGAGCTTGTAAGTTGGTTGATATATTTTCACTGCTTTTTCCAGTTTCTCCCTAAACTAAATGTAACTATTTGTAATAAAGCATCTACATTTTAGTAATGTCCTGTGTTTTCCTTACATATTGTATACAAATCTGCATCCTACAATCATATACATAAATAGCAATTATAGACTCTTTTTCCCGCTTATTTTGACCATCATATTAATGCAAAACATTAAGATTTTGACTCCGGCCGCCTATTCAATATACAAAGCGGGAGATTAACACTACAGACACAGCCAGGTCGTATGTTTAACTTTATCTAACAGCCAATGCACCACATAGAGATTAGATGTGGATGCTGATAAGCTGTAGGCTGGTTTGCTTGGAACTCACAGCCAGTATGGAAACTACATGTATTTTACATCGCAGTTAGATGTGGACACAGATAGGAGCACATATATAATCTATCAGTAGCTTTATTTTCACATACAGGCTATATGTGTTCTGGGTGTTTCTACACTATTGATATGTTCTCCCTGATTATACAAATACTGTTATACTAGGTTTAGCCCCTTACAATTGTGGGGCTAGTCCGGTCATCACCTGCTTCAGCGGAGAACCGATTTAATACATCACTGCCCCCACCCAGCGCATGGGTTTTTATTATCACTATTTTAAGTGTTTGTCGTGTTTTATTTGTTTTATTAAAACTTTATTATTTGTTCTACTCTTATGTGACCGAATAGCGGTCGACCCTATTTGGTGGGCTGGGCTATTGAGGCCTTTATGATGGCCACGCTTACCTTAGTGTGACTTATCTTGAGTGCAATTACTAGGGGTGTTGTGATCTCTTAGGATCATTTGTTTGTGTGTGTTTGCTGTAACGCAAAACATTTTAAGCAGCAAGGCGATTTAATTTGTTAAGTATTGAATTTTAGTTAATGTAATCCTGGGAGTCCCCGGGAGCTGAAGCCAGGTCCGAAGCTGCAGAAAGAGACGCAAAATACTGCAGCTCCGAGCACAGTAGGATCTGCAGCTGCCTGCGGGGGTGGTCTGTTTTTTTCTTAATGGGGCATCCTCGTCAGCGGGAACATTAACTCTGGCTTCATCTGTGCATATGATTGCGCAAACGGGGCAATTTCAGGCAGCAATTCTGCCTACCATTTTCTTTTAAGTAATACATTTTTGTATACCGACTTTGATCCATGCTATTCTGTAACTCTTCCTCCCTTGATTCCCGAGATACTTAGTTTTAGTTTCCAATGTTCTCCTCCCCTTTAGGGAATTCAAAATTGGTGCCAAAATGCGCGTGTCCCGCTAAACAATAACGACCGTTTAAATGTTCAAGAAGTAACACGGGAAACGAAACGGAAATGTACAGAGGCAGCCACCAGTATTAGAACTCTTGCCTGGGAAATTCTGGGGCAGTCTCACAATAAATGCCTCAACATTTCTGTGAGATTCTTAATGGCCCATCAGATTAACACAGCAGAGGTCCCTGCAGTCCCATTCAGCTTGAATGGGACTGCAGGGACCCCCCACTGTGTTAATCCGATGGGCCATTAAGAATCTCACAGAAATGTTGCAGCAATGTTGAGGCATTTACGGTGAGACTGCCCCAGAATTTGCCAGGCAAGTGTTTTAATACTGGTGGCTGCCTCTCTATCTTGGTACTCAGAAGGCCCCAGAACCTACAAATAGTGCAGTTTAGCACTAAAGTATCCCCCAGTTCAAATCACGTAAAAAAATTAATTAATTAATTACTGAAATTCTGCCAGAATGCGATTTTAATAACATTTATTACACTTACACACTCATCATACCCCTAACACTGAGCTTTCTTTTTCATTCCTGATTTTGCTGATCCCAAACCCTTGCCGCTTCAAGCACCCACCACCCCCTACATGAAGAAATATCTTATAACATTATACTCCAGTACCTCCGTTCTCCTCCCTTCCATTCTCAAATGTTGAATGATTGGTGCTGTATAATAAAAAAAAAAATGGTAATGTATAAATAAAATGCATTATTTCGAAAAAGGAATTTTGAAGGCGTATGTAGCATCTGAATAAAATGTGTGTTCGTGTGCCAGTGATAATCATATTCTACCCTCAACAAAGCAGTGTTGTATGTTTTGAATCACTGCATACATGCATACTGTAAGGATAGAGCGCTTTACGTTTTATAGGGGTTAATTGCTACAACTGTACAAGAAGTTTACACTATCCTTTCTGTTGGACTTGTTAGAATGCTATTTAATCTGCCTTCTATATACAGGAGGTCAGGTCAATGCTGGCAGACTGGGATAGCACAGCGTTTCCTTGCCCAAAACTGTCCCTGGGAATAGGCTGAACTTCCAAAATAACAGAAAAGATGGTCTGTGTTTTGTCCATAAAGAAGAGCTGTTTTAGGATAAAAGAAGCCTTCATTTGGAATTGCCGTTCTCTGTCCTATGTGCTTGAACCAAGGCAGATGCGGAAACTGCAGTGTGTGCACGTAACTGCTTCATTACCATAAGTTGCTGCCTCTCCTTTAGCTGGGAAATTGTATTCTTTTGTTAGTGATGGGGTTCATGGTTTCATTTAAAAGAGTGGTCCATGTGTTTCTGTTCTCTTCATTTCTTTTAACACGGGGTTGAAGCAGAGGATCTCCTGAGCTGATCCTCATTAATTTCAGCTCTGGGAACCCCCTGCTTCCGGAGATACTTACCTCCGAAGGGGGGTGCCGGTTTTCGTCTGCAGTTTAAAGCTCCCTTGTCAAGTGGGCCAATGGGAAGCCGCACCGGGTGACATCACGGCTTCCGATTGGCCTGCAGGGCGCGGAGCTTTGAAAATCTGACACCTGGTGTGGCTACCGACATCCACTGCAGAGGTAAGTATCTCCAAAAGCAGGGGGTCCCTGGAGCTGAAATGAATGGGGGTTCAGCTTTGGAGACCCCCTGCTTCAAACCAATGTTAAAAAAATGGGAAACCAAATGGGAAAAAAACGCACGGATTGCCACTTTAATATAGGAGATAAGAGCCAAGTGAATTTAGTCATGATTCCATATTTGGGTAACTTGGGAGCCTCTTCCTCCCCCTCCCCGCCGTCCCCCCGGGAGTCTTACTTTCGCGGCAGCTTCTCCCCCTCCTACGACACAGCGTCATCACAATGTGACTTTGCAGGAGGCGATGCCGCTTTCCCTGGAAATCAGAATGTAAGAGACACAGCTGCCCCTCGCTCTCCCCTGACAATCAGCTGAATTGTTGTGGGGAAGAGCGCGGGGCCTCTGTAACTGCGGGGCTCGGCACCGCTATCAAGCCAGCCCTGTCCCCGCCCCCCTAGCCCACCTCCTGTATATATTTGTGGTATAGTCTCTTAATCCAGATGTGCCTACATGGATCCTTTAAAATAAAAGGCAATATTCACTGCTAACGCTGCAATGACCAGGAGCAATGGCGTCAATATTCCTTCATTTTAGGTCAACACAATTGGCTGCAGCCTCTTCATACACATCCTGATCCTGTTCCTCCGAGATTCTTCTTTTCATCTGTAGAATTAGTAGCTCACTTCCATTTCCTGACCACTAAAGATGAAAGGAGCACTCACAATACTCGGCTGATACTCACTTGATCCTGCCACGGGGTCATGTCAGTCCTAGCATAAGATTGGTGAAGTGTAGAGATTCAATCGCAGAAACCCGGCACTGCAGTGGTCTTGTGAAACATTTGTAGCAAAATGTATTACACAGTTACCTTCATGGACTTTTCCCTCTGCAACCATGTAATATATTTGCTTCAAATTTTTCACAAGACCACTAAAGTAATTAAATTGTTTGTTTGACAAAATACTGATGGCAATATTGACTTTTCTAGCTAAGGTACCGTATGGATAAAGCTTTTCTGGGTTTCACAAACAGGTAAAATACTCTGTATTAACTGACAGATTTCTTTGACCCCAAAATCAAAGCAAATAAATACATCAAAAAATACAATAAATGAAATTGGTATTTACATCATCATGAGACAATAAAAAACATTCCTTGTTCCCACACTGGTTTTTATTGACAGAAAATGATATGCTTGTCAACGGCAGCATTTCCTTTTATGATCCAACATGAAACGTGATAAATAATACGACTAGTCGGCAGAACGTAATTTCTTATTGGGCAACACGAAGCTTCTGTACAGCATCTTTACTGGCGCATTCATGAGGTTTCATCTTTTCTTTGGGATTTAGTGGAGACTTTTAATCGTGATTTTACTATTTCCTTGATGACTTTATGGGCTATCTAATGGGATGAAACTGTGTTGTAACATGTATCATCTCCTTCACCGTTTGCATTAAAACGCATAGTACTGCTTACATGTTAAATTACTCCTCTCTGCCCCATTTTTACAACCAGACTTCTAAAGGAATTTAATTTAATTTAATTTCCCCCCCCCCCCTAAATTTGTGTAGTTAATCAGTAGCCACCAAAATGTATCAGAAGCACATGCACCAAATGACAGATTTCCAGTACACAGCGGCTCATATTTACGGAGTGGTGATAATCCACAGGACACCTTCCTATGCCACCTTGTGGCTCATTGATCTTGTGGAATAGCAGCACTTACTGTAGTAAATGTGGTCCTGTATATATTTTTATTTTATAAGGTTGGCCATCTCTAAAACAACCACTCACTTCAACTGCAGAGTGCATGCTCAACCCTACAGTAACAGCCATGGAAACATGATGTTGTAACTGAAGACAAATGAAGGCAATGACTTGTACTGTATGTGTATTTTAAAGGTGTTTATTTATTTATTTTAGACAGAAAAAGTTCTATAAGTAACTTCCAAACAGTGTGTTTTTTTACCCGTACACAGCCCTTGTGCCATTATTAGAGCAGAGTTTTCTGAGAGCTAACATAAGTATCTAAACATAGAAGGACGCTGACTTGTTCCTCTGGGGGAGGTATGAGAGCCACGTCTGTGATCACTGAAAAGTTAATCATATGTTTCTGGCTCCAAACAGTACGTGGCAATTTATTTGCCACTGGATATGTTGACACTGAACAGGTTAAAGAATGTAATAGTGCTGTGCAGTGCTATAATCGTTTTGTTCTGTTTTCCTGCAGTTACCTGGCTGACCAGTGCTGGAATGGCGGATTCATCTACATGATCATGTTACGTCGCATCAAACGCAAAGCTCCTCTTCCTCCTTCAAATGGCAGCAACAGCATCACCGGTGAAGCCAAAGCAAGTTCTACCTCGCAAAAGAGTGTCCGAGCAACCCAGAATGGAAAGAGAACCAGGAAGTTTGGGGTCATTTCTAGGACGTCGGCCAGTAAGGACAGCAAGGAAAGTAAGGACGGCCAAGATGCCGTGCATGAGAATGGCCATTGCACACCTATGGAGGTTGATGCCTCTCATCCTGGTGCGGAGGCTTCAGGAGGCGATGCTCCCACAAAGCAGCAATGTCACAGTCCTGATGAAGATGAACAGTGCAGATTCCGCCTTTCAGAAGGTGGAGGGACAGAGTCCAAGTCATTGGACCATCCTTCACAGGTTAGTTGTGGTTTTCTTTCTTAACTTATTGCTAACCCCTTGTAGTGCAGTGGCAACCATTGATGGAGAAAGATGGATACTGGCAACCTGTAGGGTTGACGTACTTAACACTTTGGACAATTTTCAATGGTGTGGTGGGTTCAAAGCTGTCCCAGATCAGAACTAATTTGCTAGCAAAGCTATTTTATTTTAAAATATCAGTGAATCCTTACAGTAAAACATCTAAAAAACTAAACCTTGCTATGGATAAAGCAGAGAATCTCTCCGCCCCCACCCCCCCCCCTTCCCCAATCAACAACAAGAAATAGTGCTGGAGGGATTTCACCTGGATACTATGGTTCGTGGCTTCAAACCACAATGTTCAAAGCCTTGAAAGCATAATTGTTTTTGTTGTCAATACCATACAACAGAATGAAGGAGGCCATAAGTAACATGCAGTACATGGGGGGGGGGGGGGAGATATAGAAAAGCTTCAGTCAGTGAGAACTAAATTAGATTCAGGCCCCAAACTAGATTACATTCAACCACATAAATATTTACATTAACACATAGTATTCGACTAATGTGTCCCAAGTATTCTGACACGTCTACTTATATCCGATATAAACATGGCAAGACTTGCCGTTAGTGAACTTATTGCTAGAGTGAACATATGTCCAATCAAAACAAATGCAGAAAGGCATGTTTTCTTTAAAATGCCAATTGGAATGATATAGTATGTGGCTGATGGAATTGTCCAGGAGTACACACATTTCTTCAGTCCTCCGTCAGTTTAGCTGGGATGTCCTTGTGGAACCGTTTGAAGTTTTTGGGAGCTCTTCTTTTCCTGTGTGATTTTTGGAAGTGTTACAGTAGAGGCAACTCTTATTCGAACAAAAACCAGTGGCAATTCCCCAAAAAACCCAGGAAACACCCAGGTACATTCTGAATACATGCCTTAAACTTTCCTTAAACTAGCCCCAGCATTTCTGCATTGATTAATGGCCTATCAGATTAACAGCGGGGGTCCCTGGCAGTTCCATTCAAACTGAATTGGACTGCCAGGGATCCCTGCTGTGTTAATCCTATGGGTCGTTAGTCAATGCAGAAATGCCTTAAACGTGCCTCAAACTAGCCCAGAACATACCCAGCATATACCCAGCACATACCCAGAATGTAACCCGGCTAGTTTACAGCAAATTTTAGAATAAACGTTGCCTCTACTGTATGTTGTAAGTAAAGAAAATTAACCAAGAATAATAACTTGGGTTTGATTCTTTTCCAAACTACTATCAATCCAATAGTCACTTTGGTATAAGTTTCTGAAAACTTTTCCCCAGTCTGTTAAAGGGAAGTGTTGCTAAACAAAGTGGCTGAATAGATTTCTACTAAACTTGTCAGGTTGGTGAAAGATGCAGTGTATACGGGATTGTGAATGGCACGACCTTCTAGTTATTTGCTACACTTCAGTTTTTAGGCATGTGGGTGGTGTTTTCACTCCACATAAAACCAGTGCCAAATCACTTTATCTGCATAGCTTTTTTACTCCTTTATAACAATTATGCAGGGCAGCACTACTTTAATAAGCTAAATGCAGTGTTGTATGTATTACTTTAACAGAATAGTTATACTTGCCCACATGTTCAGTGGCGTAACTGCAATTTTTGAGCACCCCTGCAAAATATGTTTAAAGGCCCCCTCTGTCGCTGTGTCATCCCCACCTAACGCCCCCCCCCCTCTAACTCTCTCCACGTCTCCTCTCTAACTTTCCCCTTCTATCTAACTCTCTCACCTTCTCTCCCCTCCTCTCTAACTCTCTCACAGTTCCCCCCTCCTCTCAAACTCTCTCATACTTCCCCCTTACTCTAACTCCCACTCAATTCCCCCTCCTCTTACGCCATTCCCCCTTCTCCCACTCAATCCCCGCTTCCTCTCACATTCAATTCCCCTTCTTCTCCCACTCAATCCCCCCTTCCTCTCACATTCAATCCCCCCGTCCCCTCACACTCAATCCCTCCCCCCTCTGACCCTTGACTTGTGGGCAATGTAGGACGGGGTCAAGGCCTCAGTTCCTACGTCGGTGAGAAGCCGGGGCCATGCAGGCAAATGTAGAAGTTAGGCCTGATTTCTGGGCAGGTCCAACTTCTTGCACTGGCTGGGACACGAGTACACTGTCGGAGTGGGGTGGGGCGGGGGGATGTTGGCATAAGGGCCCCGCAGCAAACAAATGCCCCGGCAGCCTGAGAAGGAGGTTGAGCCCGACCTCTGGCTATGCCCAACTTCCTGTGCCGACCAGCCGGGGGCCCCCCTGATCTCGGGTTTTGCAGTAGTGTAATTTCACCCCTTAAGGCCACGTTCAGGGTGAGCTCGCGACCATGCGCGTGTGGTCTGGGTAGACGTGACAGGGAGGCGTGTTGGGGGGGGGGGGGCTTACCGGAGGCGTGGCCGTGACGTCTCAGAGCTGGTTTGCCCTCATTGCGCGATACGCTCACGTGACCCAGCTGTCGCACCACAGAATAACATTTATTTGATTCTTCGCACACCCCATCGCCCCGGGCGCAGTTACTCGCATGTTCGCGCTAACCATGGACACGACTTAACATGTTTGGCTGTAGTAAAGTGAAGGAAATTCATCCTAATACACTTGGTATTACTTTGAAACCATTACTTTATATAAGCTTCTCAGTTATATTCCTGTGCACAGTGCTAGTACGTGTAACGGTAGATAGGTAAACGTTAACGGGTCAGTCACATGCTGACTCATGCTAGTTGGTAACAGATACCCAACAGTGATTAACATTGGATGAATTCCTTCCTTTGATTTAGTAACAGAAACTGGTCATTTGTGAAATATCTTTGTTTTGAAACATTTTTCAGAACTCTTTGGAATGCCTATGATAAAAAAGATCTGCGTGAGTGTATGTGCAGCATAGCTGTCCCCATAGCTGGCATTCCTGCGGAGTTTCACAACTCAATAACCCATTCATATTCTTTGCTTTTACATTCCATTTGTTTTGTTTATGAATAGTAAGACAATAACTTGCTAATAGATTGACTCCTAAGAAACTGAAAACAATCAGCCCCGTAGGTAATCAGAAGAAACACGTTACAGAACCAAATTAGCCTACGTACTGTAGTGATGGCCATTGATTTAGTTGGGGGGAAAAAAGTCAGAAAAGATTCTTATGAGTGCATAAAGTGTCCGCTTGAAACTGAGGGCGCGCCATCGGATTACACCGATGATGATCACCTTTCCACACTCAATCATGACTGATCCGTAAAGCTCACTACCGATGAAGAGTAAAGTGCATTGACATTACTCGCAAATTATAGTGAAGCGATCCTGGCTAGCATTGCTCTATTGAAAACGCATAGGGATTTTAGCCTTTCTGCGAAACGGCTTTGAATGGGATTCATACAGGAGTCTGTCATGCCATGTTGTTGCGCCCCTGCTTTTTCTGTTTTTGAGGTGATTTTGTTGAAGAGGAGGAGTTATACTGAAGTGTGGGGCTGCAATGCTACTGGCTTCCTACAGACTCTCATGCAGCTATTTTGGATATGTACCTGATGGTTATTAACTTTGTTTCTTGCACCTCAATGTTGTCAGTGCTAATGCTGTGCCTTTAAATATCATCTATTTATCACTTCTCTATCAGTGGTTCTTGTTATGGTGTATTGGTTTTTAGTCATGTTCAAATATCTACATCTACTGTCAATAGATACCTTTATTTCGAATGACCCTAGAGCAGGCCTGCACAACACGCGGCCCGCTGGCACTCACTGTGCGGCCCGCGGCAGCTCTCCTCCTCCCTCCCCCGACTCCGCTCTCATCCTCCTCCCTCCCCCGAGTCCGCTCTCCTCCTCCTCCTCCCTCCCCCGAGTCCGCTGTCCCTCTCTGCCACCCGCCACGAGCCGAGCCCGCTCTCCCTATCCTCCCCCCCAGCCCGCTCTCAGGACTGCACGCTCTTGCAGTGCGGCACTTCGGGTGCCCGCTGCTTGCGATCGCGTACAGTCCTGCCTTCTCTGCCGCCATGATCTGAGGTGCAGGGGGTGAGGGAAGGTGTAGGGGAGGTGCAGGGGCTGATGTGAGGTGAGGAGGTGCAGGGGGGTGATGTGAGGTGCAGGGGGTGATGTGAGGTGCAGGGGGTGATGTGAGATGCAGGGGGTGATGTGAGGTGCAGGGGGATATGTGAGGTGCAGGGGGATATGTGAGGTGCAGGGGGATATGTGAGGTGCAGGGGGATATGTGAGGTGCAGGGGGATATGTGAGGTGCAGGGGGATACGTGAGGTACAGGGGGATACGTGAGGTGCAGGGGGATATGTGAGGTGCAGGGGGGGTTGATGTGCAGGGGTGGTGATGTGAAGGGGAATGATGTGAAGGGGGGGGGTGATGTGAAGGGAGGGGGTGATGTGCAGGGGAGGTGAGGTGCAGGAGGGTGATTGGAGGTGCAAGGGGGGTGATTGGAGGTGCAGGGGGGGGGGTGATTGGAGGTGCAGGGGGGTGATTGGAGGTGCAGGGGGGTGATTGGAGATGCAGGGGGGGGGTGATTGGAGGTGCAGGGGGGGTCATTGGAGGTGCAGGGGAGGGTGATTGGAAGTGCAGGGGGGGTGATTGGAAATGCAGGGGGGGGGGTGATGTGAGGTGCAAGGGGGGAGAATGATGTGAGGTGCAAGGGGGGAGAATGATGTGAGGTGCAAGGGGGGAGAATGATGTGAGTGCAGGGGGGGAGAGTGATGTGAGGTGCAAGGGGGGAGAATGATGTGAGGTGCACGGGGGGAGAAGGATGTGAGGTGCATGGGGGGGTAGGATGTGAGTGCAGGGGGGGAGAGTGATGTGAGGTGCAAGGGGGGAGAATGATGTGAGTGCAGGGGGGGAGAGTCATGTGAGGTGCAGGGGGGAGAGTGAGGTGAGGTGCACGGGGGGAGAAGGATGTGAGGTGCATGGGGGGGTAGGATGTGAGTGCAGGGGGGGAGAGTGATGTGAGGTGCAGGGGGGAGAGTGAGGTGAGGTGCACGGGGGGAGAAGGATGTGAGGTGCAGGGGGGGTAGGATGTGTGTGGTGTGCAGGGGGGTATTGTGTGTTTGATGTGGAGGGGGAGTATTATGTGTGTGGGTGAGGGGGAGAGATGGGGGGTATGAGAGATAGATGGGGAGTATCGCAAAGGTTGATAGTGAGGGGTGCTGGGGGAGATATATGAGGATGATGATGATGAGAGGTGCTGGAGGAGAGATGATGATGATGATTATTTTACCCGTGCGGCCCAAATTTTTTTTCCTTGGAGCAGATCGGCCCTTCTCGCTTTACGAGTTGTGCAGGCCTGCCCTAGAGGTACTCTCAGGTAGACAGTACTGTATCTGTCTCTCTTAATGTGCTGTCTAGGGCTGACTACACCCAGCACACTTATAGTTGTTGTTTTTTTATTTTGTTTCGCTCTTCTAAACATCCCTGTGCTGGAGAAACTCCCTGCAGCCTGGGTACAACAACGTGGTAGAATAGAATCGAATGAAACTTTAAGTCTATTCTGATTATGTATTAAGGAGAAGGAGCGGCTCAGTGAGTAAAGACACTGACTCTGGCACTGAGTTTGAAGCAGGGGAGCCTGGTTCAATTCCCGGCTCCTTGTGACCTTGGGCAAGTCACTTTATCTCCCTGTGCCTCAGGCACCAAAAAATAGATTGTAAGCTCTACGGGGTAGGGACCTGTGCCCGCAAAATGTCTCTGTAAAGCGCCACGTAAAACTAGCAGTGATATACAAGAACATGCTAAATAAATGTAAAAAAAATATGTCACTGTATCAAAAATATTCAGAAACGTGAGCTGAAGGTAATGTTAGGGAATGTGACTTTATAAAGTCAAAACTACATAACCTTACACCGTACCATACGGCCAAAAAATGCAGATAGTTATGGGCATCAACCCATAACTTTACATTTCTAAAGCGTCTTCTCACATAAGAGAGACTCCTAACATTACTTTATCAAACTTGATTGTAAAGCTTATATATGGGTCAGTTCCTCCACTTGTTTTTATGTTTACCTGCTCCCCGCCCCCTTTCTATTTTTTACATGAGTGGGAAGGAGAGTTTCCCTAGGACTGAAATGTGCTGCTTTCCCCTGGTTTACATGCCTGTAAAGGTAGCAACCGTACCGTCCAAAATGGCCTCGTCACCAGTGTCTCCCTACCAAAACACTTTACCACTTTACCTGTCTAGATTGCAGGGTGTCTCCTCTACATAGTATGCCACTTGTCCCTGTCTCTGTTTTCAGAATGAAGGCTGTTGCATATGGAAGATGCACATGGTAAAGGGCACAGATGGGCTGGGAATTCAAATCACGGGCGGCAGAGGATCGAAGAGGTCACCCCATGGTATAGTCGTTGCACACGTGGAAGAGGGTGGATCAGCAGACAGGTAGCTTTCAACACCGTACTTTCATATGACTTGATGATATTTTTTTTTGCCCATTTAATGAGGGCCTTTTGTGTTCCGTGTTATTTGTGTGACTAAAATGACGGTTGCTCTAAGGGAAAGGAATAAACTATAAGGGTAAAAATAATTTTAATAAGTAATTCAGATTCTTGCCTCCGGAAGGAGAAATGTGGTTTATTTTTGTCTTTGTAGATCAAGGTGTAGCATGCTTTTAAGTGCTACTTCACTGCCAAAACGTCACAAAATCTTTATTAAAAAAAATCTCTGTAATATAGAATTTGTTTTAGGTAAAATATTGAAATCTTGTTTTTTTTTTTTTTTTTTTTTTAAAGAGATGGACGATTAAAATCAGGTCATGAGTTGCTAATGATAAATGGTCAGTCACTGGTTGGACTCTCTCACCAAGAAGCTGTGGCTATTCTCCGGTCTACAGCCGGCCTTGTGCAGCTTGTAGTTGCCAGCAAGGTAGGTACTGTGTATGGACGAACGGAATGATAAACCTTAAATTGTTGTTTACATATCTAATTATTTGGGCTCAAGACAATGAAGCCCCATGTTTACTAAACAGTCTTCTCCATAAGACCTCTTACAGCCCAATCCCTTGAACTTGGCGAGAAGGGACTCTGCACCTTGGTATTAGTTACACTTGAACGGCTGTGAGGCGTCTTTCAGCGCCGGATGATGTCTTATAGCAAGAGACTGCTTAGTAAAATGGTTAGACATGTGCCATTCCCATCTTAACTAGGCTGTTTTCCCAGCCATGACTTCATATGTCTTTACTTATCTCTCGTTCACATACTGTATGCATTCCAGTGATGTCTTTCTTATAGATTGGCTCACAGGCATTAAAATTGACAGTGGTATTTTCTATTCCTCTTTTATTACTATATCTGGAAGCAGTGGGTCCACAGAGTAAGCGTATTTATACATCTATAGACCCCCTAGTGCAAACTCTTTATAAAGAAAAACTGATTTTAACTTCTTATTTAACTTAATAAACCATACTCCTCTCTGTAGATAGTAAGGGAATTATATCCGCATGGTTCCTGTTACCTTCAATCTTCCCCACCATATCAAACACATTAAGAGTGAGTGAAAAAAACGATAAACCCCGTTAGAGGGGATGCCTTGATTTTACTTGATTCCCCCATGTTTTTGCTAGAAATCAGTAGGCGTTGGAAAAGTATGTGTGGGGCATTTTGGACATGCTCTGGGGATATTATCTGTGCTATCATCTTCCCTTCATATGATTTTATATTTTTATTTTCAGGTTATCTGTACATTCCAGCAGTTTAACTTATCTCTAATGTTATCGTAAATTATAGGCTAAAGCTGGTAAATTACAGGCATTAATGAAATCCCTGCTCTCTGATTGGTTAAAATTCCGGGCATTATCCAATCAGTAATGGGCCGGAATTTTGGCACCCTGCCAAGTTTTTCACCCAATCAGCTTTCAGTTCTCATTCACACAGAGTGAGATCAGCTCTTAGACAGGGGAGATAATTGGACAGGAGGCAGCAGCAAGGCACTGACTCCTCCCCCACCCTGCCTGTAGCCAGGCACTGACTCCTCCCCCACCCTCTTCCAGGGATTAGGAGGGAGCAAGATCGTCAGGATTCCACCATAAATGAGAAGAGAAATAATATAGTGCACTTCTATATGTAAAAGGGACAATGCAATTCTTCATAATAATAATAATTATTATTTATTATTTATTTTTCTGTTGTCACCTCGATTCTGAGACATCTGAGGAACTGACTTGTGTTGTTCAATTCTCCTGGCTGGCGGATCCAGATATTATCCCACCAGCTGCAACTAAAGGATACAGCAGAGAGACGATTTGTTGCTAAGAGATCACTGACCTGCTCCATCAGATAGAGAGGGCAGCTACAACAGAATAGCAGAGAAAGATCACCATTGTTTCCACTGCATCGAAACGCGTTGAGCTAGAGAAATTAGAGTGCAAGGTGACGCCGAGAGTATTAGCCGCCGCTACTACTGCCCATTTCCCCACGTGAAACCGGAAGTGACGCTGACTCCGGCGGATGTGACGTTAGACGCCATCCAGAGTGATCGTGCTGCGGGAGGATCCTACTAGCAGAGACGGCTCCACTACCCTCTTTCTCGGCAGCATCAATGTTGCGCCCTATTTGATGTGCTTGTATGTGTTGTACAAAATGTGAGTACAATACTGAATTTGTTTTATGTGCGATACATTTTAAAATTGATCTGCACTATTAGTTTTCCTTTTGTCTTTCTCTGAGACAAACAAGACTGGATCCCAGACATACTGACTATACCCATATCCACTGCTGTTACCTATCTGCAAGTCTGTAAGTAGGCTCTATATAGGAGCCAAGACTCTGAAGAATTGCATTGTCCCTTTTACATACTGCACCGACACACTTTATTCGAGCAAATACCCAGTATGTACCTGGCAGATACCTGGAATGCGCCGCTCCTCACCTCTGACAGACCCCATTGCGTTTGCCTTCCCAGCCTGGGTTCATGCCTGGCTGACGGGCGGCTGATCTGTTAAATGATAATGATTAGGATTTAATAGGCTGCAATGCTTCGCGTGTCTACCAGATGGCATAAATTCATGAATTGTAATGCAGTATATATATATATACTGTGCAGTATTGCAGCCAGCGGGAATAAAATGCTTCAATCCCTTGCTTGAAAATAACCCAATGCACTCAGGCAGAAAACAGTCACAAACCTCAATACACCCGGGTATACCCGAATTCGTGGGACTAGCCGAGCTCGAATAAAGTGTGTCGCCAGTGTATAGAAGTGCGCTATATTAGTTCTCTTCTCATTTATGGTGGAATCCTGACGATCTTGCTCCCTCCTAATCCCTGGAAGTGCTGTGTATTAGTGGAGATTGTATACAATTCTCCTTGGAGGTTGCGATTTCATACTCACTTTTATTTTCACTTTTCTATATTAATAGATTAAATCACATATTCACTGCACTATTTTATTTTTTTAGCACTAATTGTGTTAAAGCACCTGATAAATCACATTGGTGTCACTATCCTCCCCCACCCTGCCTGCAGCCAGGCACTGACTCCTCCCCCTCCCTGCAGCAAGGCACTGACTCCTCCCCCTCCCTGCCTGCAGCCAGGCACTGACTCCTCCCCCTCCCTGCCTGCAGCCAGGCACTGACACCTCCCCCTCCCTGCCTGCAGAGAGCTCCACACAGGAGAGTGAGGGGAAAAGTTTGTGTCTGTGTGTATTTTGTGGGTGTAGAGGGGGCAGCAGAGTCAGTTTTGTTGGTGTGTGAGTCTGCTGTATGTGTGTTTTGTGGGTGTAGAGGGGGGGGGCTTCAGTGTGTGTGTCTTCAGTGTGTGTTTTGTGGTTGGGTTTGTGTGTGTGGGTTTACAGGGGGCTGCAGTGGGTGTAGGGAGGGTCTGCTGGTGTATTGTGTGGATGTAGAGGTGGCAGTGTCTGTTTTGTTGGTTTGTGTGTGTGTCACTGCAGTGTGTGTTTTGTGGGTGCAGAGGGCCTGCAGTGTGTGTTTTGTGGGTGGAGGAGAGGTGCAGAGTGTTTTGTGTGTGTGTGTGCAGTGTGTGGGTTTACATGGGGGCTGCAGTGGGTGTAGAGCGGGGGCTGCTGCAGTGTGTTTTTGGATGTTGAGGTGGAAGCAGTCTGTTTTGTTGGTGTGTGTGTCTGCAGTGCGTTTTGTTGGTGTAGAAGGGGGCTGCAGTGTGTGTGTGTATGTGTCTGGGTGTAGAGGGTGGAGGAGGGCTGCACATTGTGTTTTGGTGTGTGTTTCTGCAGTTTTATGGGTTTACAGGGGTCTGCAGTGTGTGTTTGTGGGTGTAGAGGGGGGGGGGGCTGCTGTGTGTGTGTGTGTGGGTGTGTGTGTTGTAAATGTAGAGGTTGGAGGAGGGCTGCATTGTTTTTTGTGGGTGTAGAGGAGGGGGGACTGTAGAGTCTGTTGGTATAATGAGGGGGGGGGGGGGTTGCAGAGTGTTTGTGTATAGAGGGGGGCTGCAGTGTGTGTGTATATGTGTATATAGAGGGGGCTGTGTGTACAGTATGTACAATTTCCTTTTAATAAACATGCAGTAAAAGCATAAGAATGTAGACAATCATGGTGATAAAAATCAATATGACTACAAAAAAATGTATATTTTTTTATGGAAAAATTAAAAAAATAAATTAAAAAAAGGCCTACATTTAGCCTGTAATAGTAATAATCCCCTCAGAACAAGGCATTACTGGCCAATAATGCACTGGCTGGGTTAAAGTCCCTCGGCTTCGCCTCGGGCCTTCAACTCTTTCAGCAGGGCATTATTGGCCAGTAATGCCCTGTTCTGAGGGGATTATTACTTAAATATCGCATGGGTTTTGGGTCTCAAGTAACATGCTGGTGATTTAACATGATACTTTTTGAACTACAGTAGGTCACACAATTCTTTTCTTGATCCTCTTGCCGATTTTTTTCCCCCCAAAACAAAGCCCAGTTATAACAGTTGTTGTTTTTGGGGAGTTTAACAATGGTAATCAAGGCACACATTATGAATAAGATGAACAGAATAACAATTTAAATTCTATTAATAAATCAGTGGGGTTCATGAGTATCTGCCATTATAATGAGTAGCATTATCAAGCAATAAGTTAGTGAAAATGATTCCGGCCAAAGCCTGTGATTGTGTGGTTTGGAACATCTCCTCCTTCCCTTGTCTATAAATTCCCGTTCAGTTCAAGCCTTTAATGTTTATCTAGGACGGATCAGGCCACATCCCATCCCCCATCCTACTCTGCCACTTATACCTGGGATGGGCCTTCAAATCCTGGTCTCAGAGAAAGGCAGGGCCAAAGTTCATCTACACTGTATTCCTACACAATAAGCTGGTCTCTTGGAGATGTGATGGGACACAGAGCCTTTATTTTTGTAGGTTGTGATATAAAAATAACCAACCTAGATGAATGTAATCTTTTCATATTACGTGTAATCAAATTGTAAGCTGCACCACTATATTTGGTGGCCAAAAGATGTCCTAAAGCTTGGCATATATCATTGAAATAAATAAAAACATGTAAGACGGTTAAGTGGTTGAGCAGAGATTATTTATTTATTGGCTAATTGATATTTAAAGCAGCAATACTACACTCCCCTCTTTTGTTTCTTATTTTTATATGTAGAGCACGTGACAATGTATAATTCTACATTCTTACCTAAGCTGGCAATCGTTTGGTGCTGCTGTTATAAATCTGTAAAAAATTTGATTGTGTGGCTAACATAATGGCCGCCTTTTTTAGTCGATCTTTCAATCTGTGTAACTCAGCAGCTACAATGTATCTTTATATTACTAAGGTAACAATATCTATTGTTACAGTTTGCAGCTCAAACTGCTGGGAACATTGGCAGCACATTTGCACAAGCAGGAAAGTGTTGCTATAGAAATCAAAAGAAGCTTTAAAACTCATTAAAAATATAATGAAAAGGTGAATAAAAGGGGGGGGGGAAAAGCAGTGACTTTTATCTAATACTACAGAACTGATTTATTTAAAAATATATATATATATATATATATATATATTTACGATGTCACATGTTTTGCTGCTTTAAAGGTAAGAGTCTGGGAAAGCGAACATCTGTAACCATCAGTGAACCAAATCAACTAACACTCGGCACCGTTTGCTGTTTTTTCTTTTGAGAAACAATTTTTTCTGGTGCCTTAAAACAGTCTTCTTCCAACGGATTGCTTTGCTACTTTGCATAGATTGCCATTGAAATAAATGTGAAAATATATATAATCGGAGCTTGAAACTGGTTGGACATCATAATGCGTGAAGATTGTCCTATGAGCTGTCCTACTTTATCAAAACCCTGCCTGGTAATAAACTGGTATGAAATGAAATAAAGTATATACTGTACTGTAGTTGGTAAAAAAAAAAAAAAAAAAAAAACATCAATTAAATGGCAGATACTGTAAGATAAAAAAAATGTCGCTTTGGTGGTAGACTTCATTATGTATTATTTCTTTCTATGTTACTTTGCTACATTTGAGTGTTGGCATACAGATACAGTATAATTTTGACTTCATTGTGCATCCATCTTCTAATGCATTAGCTGCGCTGTTAATCTCTTTCTTTAACAGTAATATCAGTCCAAGCCTAAGGGGTATTGATTTGTATAACTGTGCCTGTATATTCCACATCAAAACCCACAGTACACCAGGTATTCCCATGTGCACGTATGTTAACAAATACTGACTTCAACCAGGGCTTTTCCATGGACACACATGGGGTAATATTTGACCCCCTCTAATAATGTTGCCAGCCCCATTCTGTATCTAACATGATTATGTGTTGACCTGAATAGGATGGCACCGAGGTGGATCTCTGCAAATACCCATCAACAAGTTTACCAGATTTGGTGAGCGCCTATTCTGCGCAGGATGTTTCTCCTTCCACGGACAACAAGGAAAACGAAGAACCAGATGTGGAAGATGAGAGAGGATGTGGCTTATCTCCTTCAGACCAGGCAGCTGTAAGTGTGTTCATATTATTTCTGCACTTACTGTGTGCATTTTTGCTTGTTTTGTCGATGAACTGCAAAAATATGCATTGTTCTGTAAAATATGTAGACTTTCCTGTGTTATATTAATGGGTCTTTCTGGAGGAAACCCTGTGTGAGGTCAAATATACCAAAAAACGATCTTTTTTTTAGCAGTGTTCTAGTTGCCTGTACCTAATGGAAGTTGCAAATCAGTGTTCTTTTGTGACAAGTATCTACTACAGTACGTCATTACGGGTGTGCTGTGGCTTGTAGTTTACAGATGGCTGGTACAATCTCTGGAGAACGTGTCAATATACAGACGAGACAACTTGTAATATAAAAGTTGCCTTAATTTTGCCTTAAACTAGCTAGGTACATGCTGGGTACATGCTGACACATGACACATTAGTCTCTGCAGAAATGTCACTGAAATGTTTCAGCATGTACCCAGCATGTACCTGGGTCTTGTGGGTGATTGCCACTGGTTTGTTTTAGAATAACCGTCAGCACTACAGTATTAAGAATGAACTGCAATATTTCTTTAGATTCACCCGAATAGAACTAGAATAACTTAACCCCGTCCCTGCCGAAAGGGCCAGCAGTGTATCTAGTTGGGTTTGCCATGCGCTGCTTGTCCGTCTAGCGATGAAGGCGTTAAGTTAGTATTACAAAGTCACTAAAACAGTATTACAAATTCCGTTTTTAGCGCAGGGATATAAAGTGCCTGTAACTGGTATGTGAATAGTGCTTTGTGTCAATGCTGTATATACTACCGTATGTGCACATTTCACAACCAAGGTTTCTGTTAATAAAGATTTTGGGGATTATGCCATTTTAAAAAGTCTTAAATCACTTAATTTCCATGCCCTGTGTGCCAATCTATCAAACACATGCAAGGATCCTCATGTCGCCTAAAGCTCAATGTAAGACATTTACAAGTATTAAAGTTATTGATTTTCATAAATTATATATTTACTTTTGACGGAAAGCTCAATTGCCCAAATACATATTTACACTACCATTCATACTTTGACCATGTATAGCTTTTATATAGAGAGAAAGAAAGGAGCGCTCGCACTAAGAAGAGTGTGTACTGCCATGGATGCTCGCAAAACCTGGAGGGTTTCCAGGTGGTACAGTATACTAAAGGAGAGAATGCAGCACTCTCGCAGGCATTGATGAAATTACTCTTTGCATGAAGACCGTAAAAGTGCTGCATTTACTGCTTCTGTAACTTGTATGTGATATACAGTAAGGTACAGATATGCATACAGTATATAGCAGATTCAGTATCAGAATATACAATAAATGTATGCAAGATGTGCAATAATGTTTTTCCCCCCCACTTTAAGCAGCTGACCTAATTTATAATCCTACTTAGATCTAGTAAAAGCCAAGTGTTATTACCATAGTCCTACAAATCTGAGCAAGACATCCAAGAAATTCATATATTGTAAAGCTCTCCACACATTTTGTACATGTAATTGTGCTGCAGGGTTTATAAAGAATTATGGCTTACAGGTACGGAGAAAACTAAATGCAAGTATTGAGTCTTAAGGCTTAATCCTACCATCTGTCTAAAAAATCAGTGTCAAATCGAATGACTTCTGATTCTTTACTTCCATTATCTTTTATATTGTTTTCCATCTTTGGCGTGATAATGATGGCATCATTCTGGCCTAGATGTCAAATGTTTGTCACTGATAAGCAGACACGATATCAGAAATTGCCTGCCTTAATAACTGGAGTAGACCCATGTTGTCTTGAGTACATCAATAATATCTAAATATACGAATGCATATGTAAAGATTTTCATGCGCTATACGTTTACTGTACATTTACATGCAGACCACCACTTGGTGACAAGGAAGGGACTCTACGCAACTTTGTATTGAATATACGAAAGGAGATATGTTTGTATTGTATTTACAAAGCCGATATTACGTTTGCTAAAACAGCTGCTACTTCTGTTTGCTATTTTGTACTGTTGTATGCTGGACCATTTCTGTGGGTTTTTTGCACACACAATGTTGGGCCATTGTATAAACAATTTATTTTCATTAGTCTCCCATCTGACATTAGATAAATGCATGTGCGTGAGTTGTTGGTAAAGCACTAAGCAAAATAAGGAAGGACAGTCCACAGACTTCAATTTCCTGCTCACAATAATAATAAGAAAGTTAGAAATTGATGGCAGATAAGAACCACTTGGCCTAACTAGTTTGCCCATTCTCCTGTTCCCTGTGACACTTCAGACCTTATAAGATGTATTAGCTGGTCAGGGGAAAGGACCTTGCAGCTGCTTCTTTCCCAAAACCATGGGAAATACATTTATATTTATCACACGACTCCGGGGAATATTAGTCGGGGTACAGATCTTAGGGTCCTCAGTGCCACTGCCACGCATGGTCCTACGACCGCAACACCAAAGGGTGTGGCGGGGGTCCCATTCAGAAGCACGGACCCCTGTAGTTCCATGGCGGTAGACACTACCCATGGCACCGCGGACGTTTGCTTGATCGTCCGCAGCACCAAGCACAGTAAATCTTGCTACATCGGCACATGTGTAGCATCTCGATTGGTCAAAGGAGAATGAAGCATGGCACAAACGGACTTTCAAAAGAGCTTTTATGAGCCATAAGCAGAACCAAGGTTTTGGCTATATCACATATCCTTTATCAAGGTGAGGGCCCTCATCTTACTGGGGCTTTTCCAGATAGCCCTGCAGCAGCATTGAGCACCGGCCATTGAAACTCATCATTTTCAGAAGAAACTCTTCTTACTTTGTGTTGTAGCTCTAATTGGGACAGATTTACTTGAGCCAGCAATATACAGTATTAGAGACCAAGCAGAGTGCTTATTTTAAAATATACTGTAGTTCTGGTTATTTTATCAGGATTTTTATGCAGTCTGTAGTTATGACTTATTTGCGCTTTTCTACAAGCCTGTGGAATCTGAGACTGTCTCCGGTAAACTAGGACATATAGGTACAGTGGCGGTTAAAAAGTTTGTGAACCCCAATGATTACGTCAATTCCATAGTTTTTCCATGATAACCTTCTTGAATCAAAATCTGTCTTTTCTTACATTTCCAATAGGGTTTATATTAACCAATTCCATGTCTTTTGAAACAAAATGATGTATGAATTAGACAAACAATGAGTAATTAAAAGTCGGGGTATGTGTAAAAGTGAGAGAACCCCAGGTTTTATCAGATAAATTAAAGGGGATAATTAGAATAAGGTATTTAAATAATTAGGTAGATCTTCAGATGTGAGTTTGAAAAGCCGTTATTGATGCTCATCAGTCTAGAAAGGGTTACAAAACCATTTCTAAACATTTGGGGCTCCACCAATCCACTGTCAGACAGACTACAAATGGAGAAAAACAAAAGTCATAAGTGTGTGGTGCTAAAGACAATATACAGAACAACTGGTGTATAGATAATATAAATGGATATTCCTATGACGAAGCCTGGATTATATGTCTTGAGATGAGGAAAGGTTCTGGGTGTGGTATCCTGGTTGGTAAAACCACAAAATGCAGCACACAATCTTTCCAGAAACCAATATACTATATATCACCCCTTTAGAAGTACTTAATGTCCTTATAATCACAGTAAAAAACATGTAGCAAGCAATAACTCACAAGTATGATGCAGCGTTCATGTTGATCCAAGTTCCAGGCAATCTAGGTGTGCCTCCATCAGTGTAATGCAGGATACAAAATCAGAAGGGGATAACAGAGCACAAGGTTGTGCTCTGTAACCGCCTTCTTATTTTGTATCCTACAAATGGAGAAAGTTCAAGACTACAGTCGCTCTACCCAGGAGCGGTCGTCCTACCAAAATCTCTCCAAGAGAAAACCGGCAAATAGTCCAAGAAATAACAAAGAACCCCAGAGTAATATTCAAGGATCTGAAGGCAACTCTCACCTTGGCTAATGTGAGTGTTCATGACTCAACTATCAGAAAAAGACTGAATAGCATTCCTGTTCAGTCTTTTTCTGATAGTTGAGTCATCAACACTCACATTAGTTCATGTGTTCATGGAAGGAGATAGCCAGTAGGAAATCACTGCTCTCTAGAAAGAACATTGCTGCCCATCTGAAGTTTACCAAAGAGCACATAGATCATCCACAACACTTCTGGAACAATGTTCTCTGGACAGACGAGTCAAAGGTAGAACTTTTTGTCCTCAATGAGAAACGTTATGTTTGGCAAAAACCAAATACTGCGTTTGAACAGAAGAGCCTCATCCCAACCGTGAAGCATGGTGGTGAGGACCTGGGCGGCTTGCCATTATTGACACAACCATGAATTCTGCATTGATCAGAAGATTCTAGAGGAGAATGTCAGGCCATCCGTGAGCTGAAGCTGAAACGAAAGTGGGTCATGCAGCAAGGCAATGATCCTAAACATACAAGCAGATCTACAAAAGAATGGCTGCAGAAGAAGAAATTCCATGTTTTAGAATGGCCTAGTTCAAGTCTGGACCTAAACCCCATCGAAATGTTGTGGCAGGACTTGAAGTGAGCTGTCCATGCGAGGAAGTCCTCAAATATCACGAAGTTGAATCAGTTCTATAAGGAGGAATAGGCCAAAATTCCTCAAAAGCGATGTGGAAGACTGACCAGCAGTTACAGGAAACGAGTAGTTGAAGTCATTGCTGCTGAAGGGGGCGCCACCAGGTACTGCATCTAAAGGTTCACATACTTCTTCACACATGGATATTGAATGTTTCATTATCTTTGGATGAATGTTGAAAAAGTATCATATTTTTGAATAATTTCTTTGATCAGGTTATCTTTATCTATTATTAGATTAAGATCTAATACCATTTTAGGTTTGAAATATGTGAAAATCATAAAGGGTTCACAAACTTTTTCCCGCCACTGTACGTGTAATCCCCACTTTTATTATCTAATGTTAGCTGTATTTAAATACTATAGAAACTGGCGAATAAAAATTGTATATGTGCACGTATCTTGGTTTATGTAGAGATGGGCGAACTTATCAAAATTAGGTCTGCGATTTATTATTTATTTATTTTTTTCCCAAACGTTTAAAAAAAAAAAAAAAAAAAATCGTGATAAGTTCATTTGAACCTTTGAACTGCAAATTTGTAGAAGAATTGTCCAGTTTAGCCAGGTAAACTATTTCTAATAATCAGTAGACAGTTTGTAGCAGCAAAATCGCAAAAAAAATGTACGTCTACAGTGAAATGACTGGTGTTTTTTTTTTCTCTCTCCAAATTTCAGTAATTTCACAAATATTCCAAAATGTAAAAAAAATATGTATCAGATAATTGGAACTTCGGCAATAAATGTGTGCATCCGGAACCTCACATTGATAGTGGCTCAAATCCTATGACATTTATTCACATGTGAGAGAGATTTCAGAGTTTTAGGAGGGTGTTCCCAGTGATATCCAGACAGGAAATCATACTGTATGTGCAAGAGTGTTTCTCTGAGTTTTGAGAGGGTGATAGTATGTAGCCTATGGGCACATCAGTGCACAAGAGGGTGAGTATGATCCCATTAGGGTTACACACTAATGGTGCGATGGAGTTGAGAGACATAGATGAAGATTTTCTGTATCTTTGTTTTGGTGCTTTCTTTAATTTATTTTGTACTGATCATTGGACAACATTTCAGTGTTGGTAAGTTGGTGAGACCGCTGCTTTAAAGAATATTGCACAGTCACACGCAGCTTTCACATGCAAACAATGCCAGCAATGTAAACGCAATCCATTTTCACGTATCCGTTTGAAGCGAGGAGAAGCCCAGCACTGAATGTTACCTTTAAATGACCCTTGTTTTACTCCACATCACTTCTGTACTCAAAACGGTGTATGTCAGTTAAAGTCTAAATATCTCTGTCATTCAGCCTACAGGCAGAAGCCAGGACTAACACTGATGAACATTCCTGTGTTTGTATAGTATGATGAAGCAGCTAGTGGGGTTTACTTTACAAAACTGAAAATAGAGCAGATAGCCAGGTAGTTTGCGTGCATGATATTGTTATGATAAAGAGACTTCAAACTGGCAGTCACATTGTGCCTCTTGTGACTGCCAGAGGGGAGGGTTGTCTCAACCCCTTTACATTACAAGCCGCCCTTATTGCTACACACACTTCCAGTGCTCGAAACAATTTCTGTACTAGTTGAAATGGTAAAAATAGAAGTTAAAACAAATAAAATAAAACAGGGCACATTACAGGAAAAGGCTTGGCAGAAGCTTAATTATCCATTTACATCTATAATTTACTACAATGATTTATTAAACACTCAGATGCTGGGACAAGAAGAGCTATTATCTTGTAGGGTGGTCTGATGTTTGCGGTGCTGGTATTTTTGTTTTAGGAAGCCATGAAATAAATGATTGAATTTAATGGAAGACCCTCTGTTGCCCATCACTTCTATGTCCGTTAATATGTTGCTGAGTTCCTATGTTGGCATATGTAACAGAGTGCATAAGCCTAACTGAGAATTAGGCAATGGTAGGGTTCAATGTGGCTGGGACAGGGAGCTGCACCCAAGGTATGGGTTCTACTTGCAATGCAGAGGCTGCAAGCAACCATCTGCTAATTACTAATAGAGATAAGGAAGTATAGGAGGACCACTCTCTCTGAGCCTGCCTGCAAGGAGGCAGGCTGCCGAGTCACTGGAGGGTCTCAGCTACTGTATGCTGTAGAAACTCAGCCTGCAAGGTGGCAGGCTGCTGCTTTCATAGGAGCCAGAGGGGCTCATCTCTCTGTTTCCCAACCTGCAAGGAGACAGGCTGTGGAGTCCCAGGAGGGGCTTAGCTGAAGAGCAGCAGGGAAGGCCACCCTGTTTTCAGGTTTATGGGCTTTATTTATTTATAAAGTGTTTTACCAGGCAGTAATACATTGAGAGTCACCTATCGTTTTCATGTATGCCCTGGGCACAGTTATTATGATTAATACATGGTTACAAATACATAGTTACTGTACATAAGTGAACAGGGTTATTCATTATATACAAGACATTGCATGCACAGTAAGAGATAATATATATTATAGGCGTATGTAACAGTTACAGACCAGATTAAAATGTGAGACAGAATTAGTTTTGAAAGAACTTAGATTGGTGGCAATGTTTCCTCTAGCCAGGCACAGGAGGGAGGGGAGGGGGGGAGGGGGGCGCAGTGATTAAAGCGTATCATGCCTCTGCATTATAGCTCAGCGGGTATAAAGGGCAGAAGGCACAGCTAACCCCTTCAGAGCCAGCAATGCCATTAACATTTCCCAAATAGTCAGTATATTAAGGCAGTTTTTATTAGATTTTGAACATTCTCAGTGGGACTGCATCTTTAAAGACGTCTGTATGTTAAATCCAGACACAGATTGTAACCGTGTATTGCTATAATGAGGTAGTGTTGGGAATGATTGTAAAAAATTAGCAAAATGGCAGTGACCAGTCTAGTTTGTGAATATGCGCTCTTGGGCATTAGGGTCTTCCTCTGATTTTCCCCCTCTCCCCCCACCACCACCACCACCTTTTTTAATGTCAATGTCCCAGGATGGGGATGTGAAGGGAATTCATTATTGGCCCCCTAGGTGGGGTTTAACCCTACCTATTAGGTTACCCCAGGGGGAGCGAGTTGGTTCCCCACAACCATTAAATCCAGGGCTTCTGACAGCCATGCACTATCCAATAAAGTACAGGGGATTGTGTGTACGGTTCGGCGTAGTTGAGGTGTGGGCTTTAGGGTGGCCCTCCCAGAGCAAGGGAAGGTGGCTAACACTAGGTAACGGTCAATTTGCTTGTGTTTAGGCCCTTGTAGAGGTCCAGGGACTTTATCGCTCCCTGTACCCACTCCTGGACCATTTCATCTCGGCATGGCAGCAGCATTGAGAGGGGTCAATCCTTGCCTGGTTGGGATGAATGTGCGTATCGGGACCGCGGCTGCTTTAAGGGGGAGCCAGTGTTTGTTTTCCCCACTCTTACTGTTGTCCTGGCAGAAGCCTGGAAGGTTTCTGATGTTGGCTCGAGTGGGCAGAGCCCATTGTGCTTTATGTATCTGTGCGGCTGGGGCTAGTTTAAGGGCGTTCAAAATCCCTGTTGGGGGTAAGTGCAGGGTAATCTTGTCAGACGAGGTTCTGTACTACGATAATGCCTTGTTGTGGCATGGTTTGGTGAGTGGGCAGGGCTCATTATGCATTGAGCACCTGGGGCCCATCTCACAGCTGACTGAGCGGCTGGGATTCTGGGTGGTCCTGGCTTGAGACATTGGCGGGCCATGATTTCAGTGTCATTGGCCTTACGTGAGGGTGGAGCACTCTTGCAGGGTTAGCACTCCCCTTTTCCTGTATATGATTAAAAGCCGTGGACATTGTACCTCCAGACCTTTCTGTGTGTGCTTTATTTGTGGGTATGTTTTAGAGGCTGGGACCGGGGGAGCAACATTGCAGGCTCTGAGGTCATGTACCACAGTGGGCCTTTGTCCCAATCGTGGTAATAAAGAATACTCTTCTTGAGAAGTTGGTGACGTGTTCTTCTTGGTTGACCGTCCCTAGAAGGCCGCTCCGTCACAGCATATTTTGCCGAAAATTATCGATCTACTTCACCAGGTGAGACAACATAACAACACTACTAATTAAGCATACAAAAAGCGCTATACATACAACAAATATCCACTGTGAAAATAGTACCTACTGTACATGTGAAAATAAACACCAAATGATTCCCAATTTCTGGAGTGAAATCAGTCCCTAATTAGGAATGGGAGCCTAGGGTACAAAAAACAAGTCTTTTCAGAAACTTGTATTGCCAAATGATAGAAAACCAAGTCCCTGTCGCAAGAGGTATAATAAAACCAGTCCCATTGTGGTAAACCTCAGAACCTGTCCCAGATAACAAATGGTGACTCCAAATGGTTGATAGTTCTGTAAGATAGAAAAAGAGGCAAACCATTGCGCAGTATTTCCCCACAGCATGAGACGCTGCTCAATACAGATGCCTACTTACAAGATGTAGGAGAATCAGGGGCAACGAGGGTATTCTCTGAGCCAGTCATGCACGGAGTCCTCAGATCCCACGTAGTTCCACTGGCTGAAAAATCGATTGAAACTGAAAGGTAGCCATATGTTAGGCACACATTTAGGATTTTTACAGATTTATAACAGGAGCACCAAACGATTGCCATCTTACTTAAGAACGTAGAATTATACATTGAATTGTATGTCTTTATTTATATAGCGCCAAAAGTGTACTCGGCGCTTCACAAAGAATACTGTACAGGAAATTCTAATAATATATTAAGTGCAGCAAAATCAGACAATAGGAAAGGAAATCCCAGCCCCGAAGAGCTTACAATCTAAGAAGTATGATGGTAGACTTAGGCCCGGGCCATAGAGGGGTGAGGAGTTCCGAGCCGCGCTGACGCTGAGGCTCGCCTGCTGAAATCTGCGCGATTTCATGCCCATGCAGGCGAGCCAGCGGGCGCGATCGGAGGCGGGGGGAGATTGAGGGAGGCGGGGCAGTGATGTCGCTGGGCCAATCGCCCGCGACACACTGACGTCGACGTCACGGCGCCGTGACGTTGACGCAGCTCCGCGCTGATTGGATGTTTTCAGCCGACAGCGCGCTGAAAAACAGCTTGGCGCTCGGCTGAAAACTCCAGCGCCTCAGCACGCCTGCGGACGCTCGCGTGAGCCATCCTCATTGAGGATGCAGGGGATCAGCGCGGAGCGTCCGCACGGCTCAGCACGGCCTGTCCTTCTATGGACTCGGCCTTACAGAGGCAGCAGGTGAGTGAATGAGTGCTGTAGATGGCAGTACTTGGTCACAATGGGTGGTAGGAGTGACTGTGGGTGTGGGACAGTAGCCATGAGTGCAGGCTGTTGGGATGCTTGATTTTGTGGGGCGAGTTTAAAGGTTAGTCAGTATTAAATCAGAAGGTTAACACCATTTACAGGGGAAAATATGGCAGGGAGGTGTGGGTGAGAGCAGGTGTGTTTATATCTGGGGTCAGGATTAGGAGAGATATCCCCAGCAGCAGGAAGGATTAGATAGAGAGAGGGTGTGAATAGAGGATTTGTGGGGGTGCTTTTTATTGAGGGGTAAAGAAGTTGTTGGGAAAGTGGTGTATAAATAATGGTGCAGTGTATGGACACAGGCATAGGTGCAGGGGAGGAGGGATGCAGAAATGTGGATAGGAGGGGTGTGGGGAAGTTGGAGAGAACAGAAACGTCACATGTTTTACATATACAAATAAGAAAAAAAAAACAAAAAGGGAGAAGTAGTATTGCTGCTTTAAGTAAAAAGTTACTGAGCAAAGGGTCATTGAAAATAACATCTAGATGCCAGAGGGGCCCAATGCATGGCAATCCTCTCTGGCACTGCGGGGTTCAAAGGAAAATTTATTTTATATTAAGAAGTACAGTATGCTGTTCAATTTAGGGTTTTGCACGTATATCAGAAGTCACCTATGTGTGTCGCCAAGTAAAAAAAACAAAACCAATGAGAGCCGCTGACCTTATTGCATTTTGCAGATTGCCTGGAAGAGATTTATTGCTGAAAGCATAAACATCTGCACAATGTATCTGAACATAAGTATTCCTGCTGTAGTAATGGTATTCCCATGTCTATCAATTAGGGTTTTTTTTTTTTTTTTTTTCATTTCTTTTTTTACTTCCATTGATTGGCAAATGTTTCTACATTCCGTAGTAGATATAAATTCAACAGAAATACCTTAAGTGAATTGCACATTGTACATGAAATGTATTCCCACAGGGCAACTAATCCCTATGCACAGAGTATTCGTCAATATCACAACAAATTAAAGAGGTCTCGTGGTTCTCTTTGTCAATTCAAAGGAAAGTGTATCACAGGGGCCATACTTTAGTAACTTTCAGTGTCCAAATATGCAAATAAATTCATGTGTGCAGACTCGAGTAGAAATTAAGTATAGTTTTGTCAGCATGTTTTGTATTTTAATAAAACTAATGTCAAAACTGCCAAGCTGTGTATTCGCGCTGCAGGCTCTGCGGTAAGAAATGGGGCCATTTGCCCCATGATTTTAATCTTTTATTAGCACTTCATTGCAATGTAAAGGACTGAGCCACTGATTGAGCCACCTGTGCTGAAGCAGGGATATCCTGAAAGCCTCACCTATTGGTGGTCCTTGGTGACTGGAGTTGCCCACCCCTGCACTAATGGGTGCTAAGCTTTAGCACATATTAACTCCCATTCATTTGAATAAGGGTTAGGACGCGATAAAGCATTACACCCTTTAATGAACATGGGTCAAAGTGAGTTTTAGACAATGATGACGGTAATGCTGAGAGGTAGTCGGAGACATGGCATAGAAGCAAAGCGATGTATGGTACACAGGGATTAAAGAGCATCAATTGTACATACCATATTTCCTTGATTCTAAGACAAACCTTTTTTTAAATTTTTCACATGTCTGAAATCGGGTGCGGCTTAGAATCGATGTTTAAAACTTTTTTTTTTTTTTAAAGTGGTGCTAAGGTCACTAACCCCCTCCTAATTTACCATGTTTTAGGAAAGGTCCCATGTCAGAGGAGGATGAAGCGTGCAGTGGCGGAGGAAGCAGGACAGATCCCACGTCTGCAAAGAATTTAAGTTATAAGACAGCGGGCAGGCGGCGGTGGCAGGAGAAGACCATCATGAGACCTGAGCAGGAGGATTGCGGTGTAACACCGGAAGTTGACCCCTCCCCAGCCGTTCTCTTATGCAGCTCTCCTCCTGCTCAGGTCTCATGCAATGATGGTCTTCTCCTGCCGCCGTCCGCCCCCTGTCTTATAACTTCAATCCTCTGCAGACGTGGGACCTCTCCTGCCGCTGCCCGCTTCATCCTCCGCTGACATGAGACCTCCTGAAAGATGGTAAGTGAGAAGTAATTTTCCTCGATTGTAAGTGCCAAATCAATGGTACGTTTTACAATTGAGGAAATATGGTAACTGATATTTGCACCCAAACACGTTGATTAAGTCACCCAGTGAGAGGTTGTAGAGAGAAAAACAGCGGGCTCCCCACTCTCAAGACAATGAGAGTCCCCAATAGGCAACAGAATGATGGACGAAGAAGAACTAGGGTGACTCTGAGATATATACAGTAGATGCAATAATGGTAGGATATCCATAGAATAAGGAGGAGAAGTGATAGAAGCAGCTGAGTGATCACAAACTATTTGGAGGACATTGTGACCTTTGGATTTATCACATCATTATTTATCACGGCATCATTACTGATTGTGGTTAGCGTGGAGTTAAATGCCTGATTGTCAAGGAGAGTCTAAAAGTTATGAGCATTCATTACGGGAAAATATGCGAAGAAAAAAACAGGACAGTAGAGGAGGAGAGCAGTTGATTGCTTGAAGGTCCATGATTCCATTAGATAAAGGCCCATCTTCCCTATACAGTGCCTTCGCTAAGTCAATGAGTCTTGCAGAGTGCTAAGACTTGGCAGCATTACGTAAGTGGGGGATAGAGTGAGGTTGCAGAGGTGGGTGACAGTCGGGGTTTAGGTAAATGAAATGGATTTGGTTAGGTTGCAGGTGATGTGTGAGCTTCAGCAAAATTTGTTTGGCCAATCATTTTTTATTTTTCTCTCGAACATTCAAAAAAGTTTTAACATTTAGGAAACGTTTGCTCAAACTTTATAGCACAAAAAGTTCAGGAGCGTAATTGTGAAACCTCAATAGAAGTTAAACTCACTTGAAATTGTCGAAGTTGAAGCAATATTGTGGGAGAGAGAGACCTATTTAGTAGAATACCCATTTCCTTATACACCTCCAAATAGAGTGACTCTTATGAAGAGATACTGGGAAGAACACACAGGAGATACTTGGGAAAGATGCTACTTAAAATCATTTGAATATATTTTCTCTCCTCTCCTTTGTTCTCTCTCATTTCCAATAAAGGGCCCCTATTTCGTGTCTGGATTCAAGATCATTAGCGAAACGCTGACGAAACTGTCGTATTTGACATGAACAAAAATGGGCCCATTTCGACCTGGCTCATGAACTTAGGCAAAGTTTATACATCTCCAGTGGCAGCAGATGGGATGAAGTGCAATTCAGTCGAGTGATTTGTACTGCGGTGACAGGAAGAAGAAAGTAATGGATTTTTGGGGGTTAAAGTTGGAATCCACTTTTGTTATACATACAAAAGCTTTTCTCACCCTACATTTTTACGTTTATTGAACGTTCTCCCTTTTTTTCCCTTTTTGTTGTGTCGCATTGTTGTTGCCCTTCATCCCCCTTTTTTTTCACCCCCAACTACTCCTTTCCCTCCACATTATTGTGGACTTTTGTTTCACGAGATGTGATCTCCAGACCCTGCATTTGGGTCCATTGCACAGCTGCTTCAAATTTTGTACCACTTTTATTGTGTAGTCATCAGGCGAGTCCTGAGGAGCAAAGTAGGACATGGAATGAGAAAAGGAACGGGAAATATCCCAGAAGGGAATCCAACACAGAAAGTACTTGTCAAAGTCAAATCAAGTTGCTTTGTCTCGTCAAGCTGCTGAGCGCGCTCACACTGGGCAAACACATTGTAGCAATATGTTTGATCACGCTGAGCGGGCATGGTTCGCCCTCATTGGGCGAACAGCTCACTTGACACCCCAGCGAGCTGCAAATCAAATTGATTTGTCGCGCATGCAGCTGAGCGCTGCTCACGCTGGGCAAACAAATTGTAGCGATGTGTTTGATCGCTCTGAGCGTGAGCGTGCACGTCCGCTCAGCATCACCCCAGACAAGGCCTTACACAAAATAGAACTGCATTCAGCCCCCAACAACCTGTCTCCGGTTTGGAAAGGAGGCCTTCATTGGTCTTCTGTGTGCAGTAATAACTGGCGTGAGACTCGTATGTTCTTCAGCTGTGTTTGGAGGGCATTAGATGGCATTATGGCATTATAGAGCATTACCATGAGACACAAACAAAAGCAAATTGAAAAAATATAGGTTGTGGGTCAAGCCAAATGTTCTAAAACTTCAATTTATAACTTTATATTTTGCGACATAGTATTTGTTTCTAAATGGGGTGAGAAAAAACTGCTGCGGGACTTCTACGTGATTTTACTTGAAACCAGCCTTTAAATGTTACTTGTGATTCAGCCCATTGCAGTTTGTGTCTCTATATTGTATCCATTGGTATACGTGGACATGAAATTAACATTTAATGAATGCTTTCTGGTACAATATTTTGAAATACATTAAAAAAAAAAAGAATAGATCAGCATAACACACCCCTCTTAACTCATGATTTAGGCAACTCCATGTCTGTACAATACATACTGTACAAGCGTTCTGATGCCTCTGCCAAAACTGTGTGCATTTGGAATAATTAAGAGTAATGACTGGTAAGTTTTCCTGCTTGAGAGTTATTATTTAGGTCTTCTTGTCTGGAGCTCATCAGAAACACTTCTCCTGAGTCTTCTTTCCTGTTTTTCTCCTGCGTTCACACTGCACTGCACGTAAGTGCCAAGAAATGTGGTGTCCCCAGTGACTCCCACAGGAGGATGTTTCCTGTAGCACAATCTCCCTCCCGGCTCATCGCTGCGCCAGATGATGTGAGAGTTCTGCTTTGCAGTATTGATGCAGCCACGCTCAGGTCAGGGCATGCAGCGAGTCACGGGAAAAAAACGAAGAGCAGTTGTTTAATTCTCTTAGAATCTGTAAACATTCATGGGAAGAACTGATTGGCCATTTGTAAACTTGGCCGTTTAACTCCTGAGCTCCCGAGGGGCCGGTAATGCTTAATGTTAAGATGTCGACACGTTGGCATCCACTAAATGCAGCGCGTTTCTGTCTTCTGGATATAGATGATTTAAGGGCTGAAGGAAGTCGCTCAGTGAGTAAAGGAACGGACTCTGAAAACAATGACACAGAGTTTGCAGCCATCGGAACCTGGTTCAATTCCTAGTATACGTTCCTTGAGACCCTGGGCAAGTCCATTTATGAACATTAGGGATCTCCGTAAATGACATTATAGCGCACAGAGCTTTGTAACCTTTATAGGTTTATTTTTCAAATGCCAAACCATTTAATAGGACGTATACAAGAGCATCATTCATAATCTAGTTCTAATCAGGCCAAAAAGCAAAAAGCACACTTGAAGAAGAGACCTATGAATTTTCAAAAGCTCCTTGCAGTATAAATTCTTTCCTTGAAAAGCTCACACGTTGGCCCCTAGAAGGTATCACAACCTACAATGAATGTACATGCCATAAATTAAAGTACATGTTCTGTAGAACGGAGGTATGTATCTCGGAAAGCAGGGGGTCCCAGGACCTGAAATGTACGCCGTTCAGCTACAAAACCCCCCTGCTTCAATCCCGGGTAAAAAAAAAAGTAAACATTTTAAAAAAAATAAGCCGCTTGGATTGCTCCTTTATATCGCTGCAGCTTAATGTATTAGTCTGAACTTGTATTGTGGAAAAATACTGCGGTACACAACTATTATCCTGTCATATACCAAAGTTTATAATTGGAATCAGCTCTGCATGTGTCCGAATTTAAATGTCGTCATTACTCAGGGTCCGCGTATGAAAAGAAGGGGAAAGGGGAAGTAAGGAGTCATTGAGCACATCCGTGATCATTTATATTAAAAATGACAAACTTATTTGGCTCTGAATTATCCCTGGTTTAAGAACGGAAATAATTTCGGGATTTCCTAAAGTATGGGGTTAGCTTCAGTTCTTACTCTATAAATCTGCAAATACTTTTAATCAGATTGTTAAGATTACCGACGTATCTTCAGAAAATGTAATCTCCCACATACAGGGTAATATCAAACGCTGCTTGTCCTGAGGATACAGAATTTATAGGTATAGAATGTACAGCGCGTAACTCCCCTTTTTTCTTTCTGCAGCTCCTTAGGAAACATAACCATACTGTAGTAAACATTGATATGCAATGTATCTTTTTTTGCAAATTGTCCTGGTTCCTTCTATTGGGCAACAGTCCAACGCACCGAGGAAGTGAGCACTTATTTAATTGCTAAAAATAAGCTCACTGTGATATTATGTACTGGGACGGCTTCACTATTAAGTAAACTTCAAAACTAGATCATACTGTACATTTAACAGATTCACATATAATAGACCGTTCATGCTTACACATTCTGTAGTAACAATTAGGCTGCAAGTCAGTAGGGGTTTTGTTTTGATATATGTGAACCCGGAGTAATGATGACATTTAAATTCAGAACCATGCAGAGCTTGTTCCAACGATAAACTTTGGTACAAGACGGGATAATAGTTGTATACCTCAGCAGTGTTTTTTCACAGTGCAAGGTCAGACGAATAAGATGCAGGGGTTTAACGATGTGGTTCCGTCTGGGCTTTTTTTTATACTAGGGTTGAAGCAGAGGGTCTCCAGAGCTTAACCGCATACATTTCAAAACCTGGGACCCCTTGCTTCCCAAGATGCATGCCTTCGAAGGTGCCCCAGTACTGTGCCATGCAGGGCGAACGATATGTGGTTTTAAGGTCCCACATTATCTGTTGCGGCTTCCTTCTGGCCCATGTAATTTTATATTGCAGACACCTTACAATTTAGACTGTTAAATTGCCCCCCCCCCCCAAGCCCACCCTCTTTTGAAATCCTAGGTGGCAAAATCTGCCACGCCCCTTTTCTAAGCCTGTCTTGGTTGCTGGCATCTACTGCCCCCCTAAAACCCCTCTACAGTCCCTGACTGACATCACCCAGTTACTCGGCTCCATTTCCTCTCTGAATGAAAAGAGTGAGCTGCTCGTTCTTGGGGATTTCAACTTCAATTGGCTCGACCCTAAAAACCACAAAATCCAGATACAACTCAAGTCACTTAACCTAACGCAACTCATTTCCCAACCCACACAGACAAACCTGAAATCTCACAACCATTCCTTGCTAGACTGGATTCTCTCCTCAAATCCCAGCAGAATCAAATCTTCTGGCATCCTTCCGGACATTTTCAGTGACCATGCAATAGTGTACTGTGTAAAGAAAATTAAACCACCCCAATCAAGCCATAAAGTTCTCCTCACTAGAACATTTAGAATTTTAACCCACAACAGTTTCTGGATGACCTTACCAACTGTCCTTGGCACGGAATCGACTTAATTCCCGACCCTGATTTTGCACTCGAGTATTTCCAATCCAAGTTCTTAAAACTCTGTGATACCCATGCTACACTGCGCAGAATAAGGGTACGGGGGGGCCTACCTTCTAAGGGTTATAACTGACCTTATAGCACTCTACCAGTTCAGGGATGCCTTGTGGAAAAGCTACAAAGTAACTGTCACTACCAAGGATCTCAATCACTACAGATGTCTGTGGAACATGTGCACAAGGCAAACAAAACATGCAAAAGCACTATATTACTCTGACAATCTCCTCCAGAATACATCAAACCCAGCTAACTTCTGTAAGGTTGTCAACAACATATTCCAGCCTTCTAACCATCAACAACCAAGTAATATCACTAAGGAGGATATTACTCTGACAAACCCCACTGACATTGCAAATGCATTCAATGACTACTTGTGGGGTGTGCTACAAACTTTATTAGCGAAACGCAACACAAACCACAAACATGAAGCTCATTCTGAGAGTACCCCTATAGCCCCACCCACTCCCAACACTGCTCACAATTTTAAATTTGTCCCAGTATCTGAAGAGTAGATTACAACAAGCGCTCCTCAAATTAAAACTAAGCAGCCAATGTGGACCGGACTTACTACAATCTATGTTCCTAAGACTTAGTGTCCCAGCCATTGCCAAACCAATTGCTTCCACAGTCAACTCTATTCTGTCTGCAGGCCATATCCCTAAGACCTGGAAAACTGCCAGAGTTGTCCCAATCTTCAAAAGTGGGGACAAAAACACTGTCTCAAACTACAGGCCAATCTCTCTTCTCCCAATACTATCCAAAGTCATGGAAAAATGTGTTCACTCCCAATTAAGACAAATTTCCCTAGCCAATTCCAATCTGGATTTCGCCTCAAACACTCCACCGTAACTACCCTGCTAAAAGTTTGCAATGAAATCCAGAGTGGAATGGAAGGGGGACAACTCACTGGTGCAATATTCCTAGATTTTGCAAAGGCTTTTGATACTGTTGATCATGCTATCCTGCTTAACAAACTCCAGTGCTCTGGAATAGGGAAACGTGCTTTAAACTGGTTTCATTCATACCTATCAAGTACAATAGATCCCAACATATGTCCATCTCAGGCTCTAACTCCAACCCCTTGGATATCACCTGTGGTGTCCCGCATGGCTCTGTCCTGGGGCCCCTACTCTTCTCAGTGTTCATCAATGATCTTCCTACAGCTTGTAAGGGAGCTTCAATACACATGTATGCAGATGACACAATCTTATATGCACACAGCCATAGCTTCTCCGACCTTGAACACATACTTCAATCTGACTTTTTGAGACTCGAAAATTTGATTTCCCAAAACAAACTGTTTTTAAACACTGACAAGACTGTAACAATGGTATTTGGGACCAAGACTACATTTTTAAAGCTTCCAGTGACTGGGCTCCAGATCAGAACCAACGCTAACACCACCTTAACTCCTGTTACTAGTTTATAATACTTTGGCATATGGTTTGACTCCCACTTAACATTCGGGATGCACATTGATATCCTGACATCCAAAACCTATCCCAAAGTAGGAGTACTTTACAGGAACAAATCCTCCCTAAGTCTGCTGGTCAGAAAGCATATCGCACAGCAGATACTAATGCCAATTGTCGACTATGGGGACATAGTATACGCTTCGGCACCCCAAACCCACCTTAGCAAACATAACACCCTCTACAATTCTATATGCCGTTTTATTCTCATATGCAACTACAACACACATCACTGCGAAATGCTCAAATAACTAGATTGGTCATCCCTTGAGTGTCAGGATCGCCGCCAGGCTCCACCCCCAGCACGCGTCACGCAGCTGTACCTCTGACATTCACAGACCGCTATCGGTGCGCACGCAGCTGCGCAATGCTTCATCCGCGGAGGCGCGCTCCCGCAGTATCACCACAGCACCCACTCTGCGTCGCACTCCTCGTACGCGCGCACGCCGCACGCAAACGAACACTAGCAGCATCAGCTGTGTTACACCAGTAGCCAATCCTGCACTACCCTATCGGCTCGTGGCTTATGTGTGAGGTCATCATCTGCTAGTTCTTGATTGGTGTTTTCCCCTTTAAATGCCTTCCTGTTTCACTTTCACTTTGCTTGCTGCTTCTTGGATCTTGTCTGTTCCTGTGCCTTGCCTGACTCGTGTTGTGACCCCTGCTTGTACCTGGACCTGTCTCATCTCTACCCCTGGACTTCGGCTTGTTATTGGAACCCCGCTCTCTCCTCTCCTTGATCACGGCTTTGGATAACGACGATTCTTATCTCCTCTCCTCGATTACAGCTTCGGATACGACGATTCTTCTCTCTCCGACCCCGGATCACGGCAAGTACCACGGCTTCCCCGAACTCTCCTGCCCCGACCCAGCTCCACGACTCCGACAACGCATTCCGGACCTGACTCCGTGGTTGTAGGGCGGCGCTTATATACATCCCCACCTCAGCCCCGCGGTCTAGTCCTGTTTGTGGTGAGCGCAGCGTGACATTGAGTCTAGGTGCAATGTTCATCTTTCCTGTCTTGCCTTCAAATACTTTCTGGGCAAACTACCCATCTATCTGAACAAGCTCCTTGCCCCTACCACATGCAGCACTTATCTGAAATCTGACTACAAAAGACTGTTCATGGTCCCAAGGCTCAACAAAGAATTTGGCTGCTCCGCCTTCTCTTACCGTGCACCCCAAAATTGGAACAACCTACCGGAGATTCTCACAGCCACCACCAGTTTAAGTTCTTTCAAAACTAAGGCTGTCTCACAGTTTAATCTGGTCTGTAACTGTTACTGTACATGTGCTTATAATATATATTATATCTAACTGTGCATGCAATGTCTTGTACAGTATATAATGTATACCCTGTTCACTTATGTAACTGTATTTGTACCATGTATTATTTGTCATCTTAACTCTATGCCCAGGACATACTTGAAAACGAGAGGTAACTCTCAATGTATTACTTCCTGGTATTTTTTTTTTATAAATAAATAAATGTGACCTTTTAAACCTGCATGAGGAACTCGGGCTCCTTCGGAGGTATGTATCTCGGGAAGCAGGGGGTCTCCAGAGCTGGAATGAACACGGTTCAACTTGAGGGACCCCCTGCTTCCCATCTTGGGAGGGGAAACATTTTTTTTTTTTTGCATGTATTACATTAACTTTATTTTTTTTAACAATGGATTTCTGGGAGTACAGTTTCATCTTGTATCCCTAGGCTCCTTGTGCATAGTCATTCAATAGCAGTTTATATCACAAATACTGTACCTGTCATATCTCACTTATCTGGAGTATAGGAAGTCTTCACATCTGTGGTCTTACTCTTCAAAATCATAATTTTCCCGTTAAAAATCATTTTTCATTAAAAACTAGCAACTCTCAATAGACAGCTACATATTATTGAATAGCTCATCCTCATAAGGAATTCATAGACTTAATTTCATAAAGGATGCTTGAACCCTCTTTGTGATTTCGCGATATTGAGACTTGGATAGTAATGATTTTACGTCTTGTGGAAATCCATGCAGCGTTTGGTTATCAGAGGGGGCGGAAAGTCCCAATTGGCTCACTTTGAACATACATCATATACTCCAGAAACCGAACCGATTCCTTCAAAAAATGGCCAATAATAAAACAAAAAATCAGGCCAGAACTAAAAAACGATCAGTTCTCGATGTGATCTGGTTTGCGAGACCAGAATCAATAAGCAATTGAAAACGCGGCTTCATAATGAACGTTCTTGTCTAACCCAGCCATAACTATTCCTGCATAAATATATAGCCATGTGTTCAGCACTAAATATGCTGAAAAGAATGCTTGTGTGAAATGCTGCCGCAGACCTATAAAATGCAATTTCCTCCTCAAACTATAAAAGGTAATGCAGAGCAGTATTTCAAAAGCAGCCAATATAGTATTTGGGAAGAACGCAGGAAACATAGATAGCAGAATAATTCATTTGGATGTCTTGCCCGTTGTCTGATGTCATTGAAAAACGTATGCCAGCCTCACTCCTCACTGTGCCGTACTAAATCTCAAACTAAATGGTGCTATGCAATAAGCCTTCTGGCTGCAGTTGATATCTTAGGCTAAGGCCCCAGTGCCTCCGCTGCACGCGCTCCCCGCCCGCGAGGCTGGCGGCGCGTGCAGCCGATTCCCCGGTCTGCAGTGAGCTGCAGGAAGGGAGACGGGGGGGTGTGTGGCCATGACATCACCCGGCAGGTTCATCCTCATTGGCTGAACCGCCGGGGGCGTGGCCTAGCTCTCCATCGCGAGTCCTGCTCTCAATTCTATTGAGAGTAGGAGAAACTCTCACCACAGCGCTGCTGCCCCCCCTCGCAGCGGGTCCGGCGCCATTGAGGGGAGGGCTCTCTTCCCTGCAGCGTCCGCCACAGCGGGCGCTGCAGTAGCATGCAGGGACTCAGCCTTAGAGCCCATATAAGTGAATGATTCATAGCATGTCTGCTAGCTCCAGAAGATGTCTTATTGCCATTTTCCATTCAATATGTGCATCAATACAATCTACATACTGACAAGTGATTAGCTAAGTTGCTGATCGATCTGTTCTCCTGTAATCGATCGCTGAAGATGACACTGACAGCCAAAGTTCTGTGAGGAAGATCATGTGACAAGACAGGCACTAGATTCAGTTGGTTCACTGCTAGAGAAAGGGCAGGGCAGGGCTCAAAAATGTGATGCTGTTTCAGAAGGGGAAGGAGATGTGACTTTGTAAATGGTTGCTATAGGAACAAAAATTCCTGTTTAATAAGAATACATAAAAAATGTCATTAAAAATTAAATGCTAATAGTGATAAGGAAAATAAGCGCAAATAACACCACTTTAAACAGAATAAAAACAACAAATATACTGTCCTTGAGAAAGTGCAGCTCCCGAAATAGGTCTCAATCCCAATCCAAACAGCAAACGATGAAGAACAGCAGGTGCGCAAATTTCATCAGGACATGGAACCAACTTTAGAGATTAGCCCCTGAGGAAGACTATCAAATTGAAACGCGCGTAGGGTGGAGTTGTGCACCACTAAGTGATACTTTGTTCGGAACATTTAAACTGGAGGATTGCATCGTTCAGCCCAGTGGATGCTGTATTCGCCGTGTAGCAGAAGCTGCTGTGGTTTGGAGTGCTATCCACCTAATTGACCCAGGGTGGTCTGAATGCCTACCACAAAGACACTTATGTAAGTGCAATACTTTGTGTTTTTTTTTTAATAATAAAAGCAATATTACACTATTTTTGCTTTTTTTCCTTCTGTATGTGTATTTTCCCTCCCCTCCTGTGGAGTATTGTCTGTGTTGATCCGGAATACCTGTCTGGATATCACTAAAGTTGGTTACTTCTAACAACCACACTGCCTGAATATCACGTTTAACACGGGAGTTTAAAATCTATAGAGTCTACAATACTGTTAGTGCAACAGTGTCTATTACAACAATATACAATTTGGTGTTTTATTTTCTTCCATGTCCTGATGAAATTTGCGCACCTGCTGTTCTTCATCAAAAATTAAATGCTACAAGTATTTTCTCATACAGTAGTACAGAACTGATTTATTAAGAAACACACACACAAAAAAAAAACCACGTAGAATATTGCTTGACCTGCCGATTAAAATGCAGCTTACCTACAAAAATAAAAATACATTAAGAATACGTATCTCACCGATATCATAAATCTGTGTTCGGTATTAGTATTTTATTATTTTCTGTATTTGAGTATTGCCTGACCTGAGGGAGAGAACTCTTGAAAGCTTGTCTTATAATATTTATTGTTAGTCCAAATAAAAAAAAGGTATCCCCAAATATTGAAGTATTCTTTTCTGTACAAGCTCACTGATAGCATGTATATATGTAAGATCTATTCGTTATAAAATCAGAACCGAAAAAGCAATAATACATTTTGGTTCTGTGCATTCATTTGTAGTGTTGGTAAATGGCTTTTAGAGTGAGGTAATGTCTTAGAGGATGAAAATGTTAAAAGCATCAGTACCCTGAGTGGAATCTTGGAAATGATAATGGAAAGTTTAATAGAGAAGAGAACTGGCATGCAGACTCGTTTAATGCATTATATCACGACGACTTCATTCTGACTGGGAAGATGTAGAAGAGGCTGAAGGAGCTAAATTATTCTCATCCGTTTTGGTATTTGTGTCTTTCTTACATAGTTATAACATGTTTTTCAGATTGGAGGGGGGAAAATCACTTTTTCATTTGAACTTTTTTCCAATATTTATAAGATGCCAACATATTCTTCAATGCAAATATAATGAATAATAAAAATAATAATTGCTCACAAAATAATTTTAGAGCAAGGCAGTTGCCTTGGGCCCTGTGCCTTCGGGGGCCGCTCGTTCCATCCTCTCTCTCCTCCTGTCGGCACCGGGGTTCAAATTCTACCCAGCAGAAGAGGAGGGAGCTGGGGTGTCCCCAAACCGGCGCAGGACCACAGCGCTGCTCACCCCAATGTAGGGAGGGAGGTGCGCGTGTGTGCATAGCTGGGGGATATCTTGCCTTATGTGTAACGGACATCCTCCTGCAGCATCCCATTGTCATGTCGCCGCGTTGTCATGCCATCACAGTGTGATGTCATGGCGCTGCGCCGCGTTGCCATAACAATGCGACGCCGTTACATCATGATGCAGAAGAAAGGCTCCGCTGTCTGCATGCCGCCTTGGGCCCCGCCAAAGGAAAGGCTGGTTCTGCACCATAACCATATATCAGACATGTAAACGCATGTAAGCAAAGTGCTCCCGGCTTCGAGGAACGTTTTGAATTTAAGTTGCTTTGGATATAAATGCCGCCTTCTGAAAATGGCCAATTAGTTACCTTTGTTGGAAAATATTTTGCCAGGATGGAGAAAAAATAATTCATTAGTTTCTTTACAGCTCAGTAGTGGCAGAAACCGAAAGCAGCGAAGGGACAACCTGTTTAATACTGCAGAAGTCAGCAGCCGGTTTCCAGTGCAATGAAAGCGTTAAAAAGATGTGATATCCTTTAGCTTCAAGAAGTGCGATCATTATTGGAACCTGTTGATGTGTAAATAACTGAAACAGGCCGTGTTTTTCATTGCTGGAATCTAGAAATTTGTATTCTTTCTTTGGCTGGATGGGACAATATCTGAACTGTAGCGTTTTAAATCCAGAAAAACAAACAAACATACCAAATAAGGAGAAAATGAGCTTATAAAGCACAATGTACTGTATGCAGTTCTGCACTTTCCTAGTCACCATGTTATTGGAGAATAATGAGCATGCTTCCCCCATGTCTAAGGAAACTACCTGTGGTGCGTTACCTGAGCGGCTCACAGGAGGCCTGAACCTCCGCTGCAGGGAGCCCGGGGTGGTCGTGGTCTATCTGATGACAGCGCCTCCACCTGGGAGGGATCCAAGCGCAGTTGGATAACCCCTTCCCAGGAACGCACAGTAAAGAATAAATATACACACGGTGGTATAACAACTTATCTTTACTGGCAACACGTAGAACTCTACAATACCGTACCCCTAACACAATAACACCACCCTGGTGAGACCCCCAAAGTACTGAGGTGCCCTAAGTGCTGAGGTGCCCTGAGGTGAACTAACCACCCGGTGTCCACAGAGTCCAGCCCACCCCAAGGTGTGTGGAGTAGTGCTACCAAAAGTGTGTGTGTGTGTGCGTGGCCGTTGGTGCATGTAGATGATGATACCTTCCCGGGCACTCCAGTAGCCGGGTACCACTGCACAACACAAAGGGTTCGTCTGATCCACCAACGTATGTAGGTCCGGTCCGTCCAACGTAGGCGTCCGCCTCTGAGTGGGGTGAACTCCTACTGGAGTGTCTCACCATAAAGAGTCTCTTAGTTGATGGTGGTCTGGTCCCAGACCACAGGCCGCAAGTCACCGCGCTGCGCTTCTCACTGCCGCTGTGACTGTCACTATCAGGGCTAAGGTGAGTGTTCCTGTCTGATGGGCTTCCCTACAGTACCACAAGCTAGTAGGGACTCAGGGCCTAACTGGGGCCTAAGGGGCAAACTAGGCCTAGTTCAGGGAAGCACTGCTCCTGGACACTACCTCTCTAGTTGCGGTGTGGTGTCCGACTGGCGTGGTGTCTTGCTTTGCGCCAAACTGTACTCTCTGGAACGTGTGAATGCGGCAGCCTTATTGGCTTTGCTGCGCCGCGTGTCTAGCAGCCCCTGGAGCTGCTGGGACATCTAGTCCCTCTGCGAAGCCTGTACACTGGCGACACACTTTATTCGAGCTCGGCTAGTCCCACGAATTCGGGTATACCCGGGTGTATTGAGGTTTGTGACTGTTTTCTGCCCGAGTGCATTGCGTTATTTTCCAGGCAGGGATTGAAGCATTTTATTCCCTCTGGCTGCAATACTGCACAGTATATATATACTGCATTACAATTCATGAATTTATGCCATCTGGTAGACACGCGAAGCATTGCAGCCTATTAAATCCTAATCATTATCATTTAACAGATCAGCCGCCCATCAGCCAGGCATGAACCCAGGCTGGGAAGGCAAATGCAACAGGGCTTGTCAGAGGTGAGGAGCGGCGCATTCCAGGTATCTGCCAGGTACATACTGGGTATTTGCTCGAATAAAGTGTGTCGCAGCAATACCTAAGATGACCGCCGCTCGCGACCGTACTATGCATGCGCGAGGCGTACTAAGATGGCGTTGCCGCGGATCTCCGGTGACCCGCTCGCTCCCTGACAGCCGCAGCCCTACCATACGTGTCCGCGTGCCTCGGCAGCCGTCCCTCTCACGAACCAGGAGGTAATGGGGACCTGGCTACACGTATAAAGCACAATGTATGCAGTGCTCCACTGTCCCTGTGACCATGGTGTCATTGGAGAATAATGAGCATAATGTGCATTTACTTTTTGTTATTTGAGGAAGCCAAGAGACAGTGAATTGTTGAAACCTGTAAGAAACAGGCATCGAGTCCAAAACCGCAGCCAGTCCTAAGTCATGAGTACTTCGTGAAGTACTTTTTCAGTACAGCATGTCAATTATGCTGGTCTCCTGCTGGGTTGGCCCCTCACACAATATAAACTTGTTGCGGTTCATACAGTATTGATCGTAATAATGACCACGTAGATCAGGGGTGGGAAACTCCAGTACTCAAGGGCCACCAATAGGTAAGGTTGTAAGGATATCCCTGCTTCAGCACAGGTGGCTCACTCAAAATAACTGAGCCACTGATTAAGCCACCTGTGCTGAAGCGGGTATATCCCTAATACCTGGCCTGTTGGTGGCCCTTGAGGATTGGAGTTGGCCATCCATAAAATAAATGTACTGTATGTAGTATGCAAAGGAAATGTGAGCACATCAGAGGAAGGTACTACTAAAACGTATAGGTTTTTGGTTCTTGACAACCTGTAGAGATTTGAAGGAACATTTAAGAATTTTAATTTGCTGTAGTAGCAGAGAACTGCATGGTGAACATTATTACAGAACAGGGAGCGCTTCATGTTTCATTAGGCTTAGTCCATAGAGACTGAAGCCGTGCGGAGGCACGCTAAGGCTCAGGGAAAGCGGTGCTTTCCCTGGCCTTAGAGCGCGCGCCGTCCGTGGGCGTGTCTGGGGGCGGGCCAGTGACGTCACGGAGCTGGTTCGCCCTCATTGGGTGAACCGCTCACGTGACTGGCCCTGCGCTCCGGCGAGCACAGAAACTAAATATTTGGTAAGACACACGCTTCCGCAGGCGTGCGGAAGCGTGCGCGAGCCCCTGCTAAAGCTGCTCTCATTGCAGCTGCAGGGGCTCAGTGCCGAGCAGCAGCGCGCCTCCACACGGGTTAGCGCCTAAGCGCTGACCATGCCCGAGGCCTTACATGTGCCTGGGTTGCATTGCAAGCTGTATGTATACAGACAAAACTACCAAATATTTCAAAACATGTTTAAGGTATGTATTTAAAGCGGCAGACCAAGCAACATGTGTTTTAAAAAAAAATCAGTTCTGTACAATGAGAAAATACTTGTAGCATTTTTTTAAAACGGCGCTGAATGACATTTTGTAATGTACTATAATGTAACAAGCTTTTTTTTTTTTGTTTCTACCGCAACCATTTACAAAGTCACATCCCCTTCCTCTTCTGAAACAGGCTCTGGCACTCCCCTTTTGAGCAGTAATCAATTCTTGATAATATGTCCAGTGCGACTTGGGTTTCCTAGATAATGCTAAATGTGTAAAAAATTAGATCTCTTCTTTGTTTAGACGCAAAGCAGACTTCTTTGCAAAACATGTATTAAACAGTGTGTGTAGTGATGCAGCCCCTGAGACGATGATACAGTCACTGCTGAAGGAACTTCCTTTTGACTATTCCTGTGCCCTCTGATTAAATCTTGGCACTACAAGGTTAATTATGTTTTTTTTTTTTTAAATAATTATAGTGATGTATATAGCAAAGTTCTGCCAGTGCAGGCATCACTATATCACAATGAAACGTTGCTAAGTGCTGCCTAAGTATCTGATTGTCCCGTGTGTACAGTACAGTATGTGCTTGTTATAAAATGCATTGCGACAAAAAAATCTATGTACTTATTCTCAAGTGTCGTACTTTGCAGGCGACTGAAACAGACAAGTTTCAAGAAAAGGGATCTGCAGAAGTATCCCGAGGGATCTGTCGGAGTCCCACTTTAGGAATGGGCCTGATGAAGTACAGAAGTCGATCCCAAGGTATTTTTGGATTACTATATGATAAAAAGATTGCACAGTAGTTGTGTCTTTTCAGTATGTTTGCTGTCAGAAGGTATCGCACTTGAGAAGTAGGTTAAGAACGTTCCAACCATGGCATTGTGACAAATACTGTAGTGTGTGTGGGCTGTTGGATCTCTATTAGACATATGTAAAGCAACTTCAAAGTCTTCTTTTCTGCCCCTCCGGGTTACACCCTGCAGTGCTCACTGTCCAGCTTTCCAAACAAAGGGCTCATACTATGTAAGCTATCTTCTCAACTGTGCTGTTTAAGTACTGCTGTGGCCCATGCTATTAATTGTTCTGGGGTGATATGTAATGGATATACTGCAAATAAATATACCACTTGTGAGCACATTCACATGTGTCAGACAGGTCTGCAACCCTGCCTTTCCCCATTATCTCTTAGCGTACAGTGCTTAAACTGCAGCCAGGGATTCTGGGAAATGACATGCAAATGAGCACACGGTAATATATTCGATTCTAAGCTCTCTGGAGCAGGGATTTTCCTTCCTACCGTCTGATTGTGTTTGTTGCATTTATTGTATTGCGACCCTCCCGGCCCGGCTTCTAGGCAGGTTACATCGGGATACCGTGCCTGGCTCTTCAGTATTGGTTACCTTGACTCGGGGTGCTGGGGTCAGGCAGCTGATGAGGTAGAATAATGGATGCCAGGAACTTTTGTCATACAACAGTCTTTAATTTGTGTCCCCATGCACGGAGACCACTCACACACATGACAATGTTGTACTGGTTTTATAACAGACACACATAAATACAGCGCTTCCATTAGTGCCCATTCTTAACAATCGGGCCACATTAATTTTATGAGCAATGATTCATCTCTCTTTCAATTTTCATTTTGTTTATACAAAGTATGAGTTTTAAGCAAAATATTTCTTGGCCAATGAAAAGGGAGCCCCAGCATTATCTAAAAACATTTTGTCAAGCAAGAGGCCGACTATCTTTCTTAACACTAAAATGGAGGTGCGTTGACTTAGTTGCTGTACTTGTGTGAGACTCAGCCCCCCTTTGTTGCTTCGGGATCATTGTCTGTTTACCCCGGTTACACTCGGCCCATACGGGAATCTTGGAGGGTCCTTTGCAAGTGACCATAATACATTTGGCCTGTTTGGTAACTGTCACTTCCATACAGACTGAGAGGATTATTAATGCGGATCTGCGGTTGGAGCCGATCCGTCGACACCCGGGAGCCCTATTTCCTGAGGCCCTCTGTGGTGTGTTGTTTTCCTATCTTGTAAATATGTTGTTCTCCATTAGCCTTCTTCTGGGATCCTAACTTAGAGGAACACTGTCCCTATCTACAACATAATAAAGCATGGTGGACCTGGTCTGTGCTATTACTGTATTTTATGAACATCCCCATCTACTCTCCCAGAGGACTCTCTCCTCTTGTCCTCTGGGAACCTGACTTCAAGACCCTTTCCTCTATATTTAATATCCCTTCTGACATCCGTATTGCCATGGTAACACAGAGTGGGGACCAACACACACTATACCGCTATTAACTCGTCACTGCAATCTGGTAATCCCATTGAGGGGGGTTACATATTATAATACCCTATAATGTATTTTCTCTTTTGCAAAGCACTGCTTACATTGGTGGCGCCATATAAATAACAAGAAATATACATATACAGTACATTGAGATGGCTGTGACATTACCATTGAGGCCAGCAATACTCTGACACTGATATGATGATTTTTCCCTGCTGCTTGTGCTACAGTACATCTATAATCTGGTTTGTCCTAAAACATCATCAGTGTACTTTGCGTTTCCCTTTACCTTACCTTCTGCTACTAAATTTTTGGGGGAACATTTACAGCATGTGATGTCTAATAAGAAAGAAATCGTCACGTTGATGAATAAAACTTCTAAGTTCAGTGTTATTATTTTACGTTCACTCACACCCTTAATTCATCAAATTCGCCTGAAAAGAAGGATTAGTCGGCAACTTGAAAACATTTTTTAGATAATGCTGGGGCTGCCTTTTTTACCAAGAAACATGTTGCTTAAAACTCATACTTTGTTTAAACAAAATGAAAATGGAAAAAGAGATGAATCATTGCTCCGTATTCATAAAGTTTAATGTGGCACGATTGTAAATGTAATATATCAGAAAGCTGATGTCGGACCTCTGCCAAAATCAGGGTACGAATGTGCGGAAATATGTAATAAAATGGTACTTCGGTGGAAACTGAAGACAAATCAAGTTTCAGAGAAGATATATATTTTTAATAGCAAAAATAAAAGCCGGGTTAAGTATATCCAAACACTATCTGTAGGCATTAAAAAAATCTAGTGTTTTCAAAATCCCAAGCGACTGGTAACCTGTGTGGGTCTTAGGTAAGTGGCAGAAATGCAAGAACCTGCCAAGATTTGCTTTACCGCAGTTTTAACCGAACTTTTGAATTTTTTTTTGTGTTTACGTGAATTGAAATTTTGACGCAAACAGATCTAGCAAAACAGCCCAAATTGTTCAAACTTCGTTATTTCACTTTTTTTTAAATGTGAAATAGCAGATTCGAGAAGTTTGATCGATTTTTTTTTTAGAATTTTCGAAAAGTAATCAAAATGAACCGAACATCCAGTGCCCGATGACTTTCAGCGTTAAGCGAAATTGTTGCGGACTTTTGGATGGAAGATAACTTTTGCGACGAACCAAAAAAGGTTGAACCAAAGTAAGTAGAAGTCCAAAAAAACAAAACAAATGGGAATTGTTTGTTTTTAATCGTTGAAGGATTTGTACATTACAGAAAAGACAAATAATACAATTGCATAATGGTATTCACCAAGAACAAGGATATGTTACCTGAAATGTGTAATTCTTACAGGCCACAACAAGATCATTGTTGATGTGCACACTTTATATATGTTTATATATTGCAACCCATTGTCTATTTTCAGGTGAAGAAAAAAAACTCTTCTCTGCAGGAGCCAAGTCATATAAATTGTTTATATCAAATGAAATAGTCATGGTGTGTCGCATCTAATTAGACTAGACTAAGCTTGGCAATTAAGTTAAACTAAAGATGCAATTTAAGGAAGGGTGAATTTATCTGGACACATTTAATCCAATGATTTTCAAATAATTTACTACGGTGCCTAATCTGTGAATTTATCAAAAAGCAGGAAAAAACCCAAAAGTTTGTTATTTTTTTAATTTAAATGAGCAGTCCCACACCGCAGGCAAAGAAATTAAACAAAATATCAATGTCATTTGCTCGGTTCTGAAGATGTAAGCATCATTAAATTACAGTAGAGATATAGAGACGAAGAAGCAGGCACCCCGGGACTAGTATGCAAAATATTAGTGGTTTATTCAGAAATCAACATTTCGGTTCTCCTTAAAACCTTTCTCAAGACTGTCAAGGTTCTAAAGGGAACTGAAATGTTGATTTCTTTGTCTCTGTATACTGTATTTCGAACGGTTTGCACCCGGGCAGCAGACGGGACGTATGGAGTACCGTGTTGACATTGCATACAGGCATACCCCGCATTAACATACGCAATGGGACCGGAGCATGTATGTAAAGCGAAAATGTACTTAAAGTGAAGCGCTACCTTTTTCCCACTTATCTATGCATGTACTGTACTGTAATTGTCATATACGTGCATAACTGATGTAAATAACACATTTGTAACAGGCTCTATAGTCTTCCCACTTGCGCACAGCTTCGGTACAGGTAGGGAGCCGGTATTGATGTTCAGGACGTGCTGACAAGCGCATGCGTGAGCTGCCATTTGCTTATTGGGCGATATGTCCTTACTCGCGAGTGTACTTACAGTGAGTGTCCTTAAAGGGGGGTATGACTGTATAGTTAAACTAGTTTTATTTTTAAGGCAACACCTTTATTTAGCCCGTTCAACATGCCACAAAGTTGTGTTTTTTTTCTTCAAGTTGCTGTACAATAAAGGGAATGTCAATACCGAATATTATATTATATTACCACTGAGCTACTTCCCGTTGTGTCCTCCATGGAAGCGTCTGGATTTTAATAATCGCAGGTTTCCGGTGATATTCCCCGTAATAGCTGTCATTCACATTGAAAGTTTTGATTGTGATATAGGAAATAATCCTGGGACTATCAAAAAATATTCTTTGATTGCCTCACTAAATTAGTATAAAGACATCTACAGTTTATTTTGCCACTTACTGCCAGTAATACATATATAACCTACAGTTCAAATGTTGTAAGTACATTGTATATTTAGGTAATAAAATGTCACGTGGCGAGTAATATCACAGAAGGCTGAAGATGCAAAGCAAAGGGCTACCGACCCGTCAACTCACTAGTACGGCTAAGTGATAACTGCAACAATTAAACTGGTCCAAACTAACAGCACCAAATTTATCAATGAGGATAATCTCATTGAAAACAGTGGGGGTTCCTTGCTTTGAGAAATCTGTTCCATTGTCCTTGCCTGTTTCTCAGCAGAGAGACTTTGACACACAGCCCCCACAATGCGGGATGGATGGAATAAAAATCACCCTCTTGTGTGTTGACCCAAATCTTTGACACTCTACAATGCCTCCTCCCGATATTTGTAATGATCCCTCTGTCTACATTTAGTAACATTGTTTTATTTTCTTCTTTCACTCACCTCCATGTTACAAGCAGGTGCACGTGCACTACGGACAAATGCACATGATGTGTTTCCAATAACGCATGTTCTCACCCTTACTGGGCGCTCTCTGTTGTTGGAGACCTAATGAAATCTGAAATCTGTTCATTCTTTGAAGGCAGTGGAAGCCGCTTGGAGTCTGTGGGGGAAGATGATGAGCTGACCGTGGGAAATGGCGACCTGTGCAATGATACGGGCGAGAAACGTGTACTTGGTGGCCGAAAACACTCACTGCCACAGCAGCTGGACTCAGCCGGATCCCGACAGGTGAGAGCTTGGAATACAAATAAGTGAATCCAAACGGGTGACTGAACTTCCCAGTATCTGGTAGTAACCTAGATGTAGGCTACAGTTTAGTTCATTCACATGTAGGTTTCATTTTGAAGTGGCATGTTTTTGGACCTTGTACTAGTTGCAGCATATAATTAATAATAATAACTTTATTTCATATAGCGTCTTTCTCCCAATGGAACTCAATGCTTCAAAATGATAACATAGTGCGCAGTATGCAACACATAGGATTTTTAAAGACACAGTCCCTGCCCAGATGAGTTTACAATCTGTGATTTTGGAGCGTGAGGCACAGGGAGATAAAGTGACTTGCACAAGGTTACAAGGAGCAGACACTGGGAATAGACCCAGGTTCCAGTGATTCAAACTCAGTGTCCTTGTTTGCAGGGTCTGTTTCTTTACTCCCCGAGCCGCTCCTTCTAATTGGCGAGGTATTGTTGCTTAGTGACAGCATGATGGAGGGAGGCAATTATCTACAGTATATTTGCCAGTTTATTTTTATGCATTATTTTTAAGACATGAGCCCCGCTCAGTATTGTAAGGTGTTAATACACTGTGTGTTAACATCTATTCACTCGGACGCAAATTAGTACATTGCTTACTATGTGATGATGACTTCTCACCTTATTTTGTACCATTGATGTAACTTATGGTAAAAAATATATATATATATAAATATATATATATAAAATAGTCTTGTGTTATGGGTGTCACTGCATTTCACCCATTAATAACACTTAATGAGTGCAAGCTAATTATTAAGCCATGACTAAAAATATGCCCCTGCAGCCATGGGTAGGAGCTTCTCCCTATCCCCTCCAGTCAGCTTCTAAATGACAGCACACTAATGAACACTGTCCCGGCTACATCTCCACTCCCTCTGCACTGGGAAGCGAGGGAGTGTGAGCTGCAGGGGTTGAGGAGCTGCAAGTTAAGCTCCCGTGGCCGTCTTGCTGCCTGTTGCCAATCAATTCCTTAAACTATTTTGGGCAGCAAGAAGATCTAGTTCAGCACATTGGGGTTGTCCTTGTGTTGGTCTCCTCTACTATTCGTTTATGCTCAGGTTTCGTTTGGGTGAGGCTGCCAGATATAGGATTAATGGGTTAAATGCCTCTGTATGTGTCTGCTTCTGGAAATCTTGGTATTGTTTTCCATTGGAGGCACAGATGGTAAATCTATATACTATAAGGCAATTTTAGGTTACTGAAATTATATGATTTTCTTTGTTAGGAATATAACATTGTGAAGAAAACAGCGCGATCGTTAAGCACGGTGCAGGTGGAGTCCCCTTGGAGGTTGGCCCAGCCATCCATTATTTCTAACATCGTGTTAATGAAAGGACAAGGAAAGGTAAACGTTTGCTATTAGTATGTGTTTCCCACAATATGAATAAACGGGTAGAATATGTAGATTGTTTTATACACTTTTCCCTATTTGTAGCATTCCGCCCAATATTACTGTATGTCTTGTAGTAAAGTAACAGAGGACGGGGAAGGAGTAGGTACTGTACAGTAGTAGTGTTATACTGTACTGTACAGTGAAGCAACAGATGGTTCATAAGTTACAAGCTTTACAACCTCACCGGGTTCTTCATCAGGTCTATGTGGAATCGTGTGTGGTTCAAAAGCTACGTAGCAACTTATCAAGCATCTGTTGGCCCAATAAATGGTATCATACTATCTACTCCTCCTCTCTCCTCTGTTACTTTACTCCATGGAAGAAAGGACCAACACAACTACTCCTTTCTCCAATATGTATGTTGTGTGTTATCTCTGTAAAGCGCTACAGGCATACCCCGCATTAACGTATGCAATGGGTCCAGAGCATGTATGTAAAGCGGAAATGTACTTAAAGTGAAGCACTACCCTTTCCCCATTTATCGATGCTTCGGTACAGGTAGGGAGCCGGTATTGCTGTTCAGGACGTGCTGAAAGGCGCATGCGCGTGCTGCCGTTTGCCTATTGGGCGAGTGGGATCAGCGCGTCACTACTACGTCGGTCTGTAGGGCAGAATAAGTGTCCGTAGTCGCGAAGCGAGCGTACGGAAACAGGCGTAAGGTGCTATTGAAAATATGTCATTACTCGCGAGTGCACCTGCAGTGAGTGTCCTTAAACCAGGATATGCCTGTATATACATGGCTCGCACTATGACACCACATATAATTCATTACTTATTTTAATGATTGTGACATCTTCAGTATATATTACCTAGAAATGTCTTCTATCTTAAAGATGAATTATGCAACTCTAAGCCCTGACCTTTCAGTGTATAAACTCACTTGAAAGCGCCATTGCAAATGTCAACAAAGTTGAGTAAAATAAAGAGTAATGATATCAGGCCCTTTGAATTATATATATATTTTTTATTATAAACCAACCATAAAAAAAAATCTGTTTTAGTTGGCACAGCAAACCTTTGGGGAATATTAACAGTATAATTAAATAGGTTTTCACTTGCCTACGAAAACACAGGCTGTACAAATATAAGGATTCAAGCTTTAGCCTGTGCATTGGTCAGAGAATCTCTTAGATTTCCAGTGCCTCATCCCGTGAAAGTGAGGCTCACAATTACATTGGGGTTTCTTGAGGTGCTCTACGCCCCCTAAGACCACAATAAAACACTGGCAGACATGCTTAAGGGGATTCATCTAGACAGGGGTGCGCAAACTTTTCAGTCTGTGCCCCCCTCCCCCCCCTTACCTCGTGTCTGGCTCCATAGCAACGCGACATTATGTGACCCCCGGGAGTCATTTGATGACGGAGACCAGATAAGGGAGTTACAGGGGCCTCGTCTTAATTCAAATGCCTTGGCGAAGAGCGCAGGGCCTCAGTAACTGCCGCGCCCCTCCCAGAAAATCCTGCGCCCCGCAGTTCGCGCACCCCTGATCTAGGATACTTGCTGTCTTTTTACAACTAAATAAGTATTTAAAAAAAGATTTTTCAAAGTTACTTTAACATTTGAAAAGTGAACTCTTTGTGAGGTTGAAGTTCTTTTATTTTCTCCCTTTCATGTGATTTTCCTGTGTATTATGCAGGGTCTGCCCTTCTCCTGACCACGGGCCCTGCTCCTCCTGACCACGGGCCTTTCTGACCACGGGCCATGCTCCTTCTCCTGACCACGGGCCCTGCTCCTTCTCCTGACCACGGGCCCTGCTCCTTCTCCTGACCACGGGCCCTGCTCCTTCTCCTGACCACGGGCCCTGCTCCTTCTCCTGACCACGGGCCCTGCTCCTTCTCCTAACCACGGGCCCTGCTCCTTCTCCTGACCACGGGCCCTGCTCCTTCTCCTGACCACGGGCCCTGCTCCTTCTCCTGACCATGGCCCTGCTCCTTCTCCTGACCACGGGCCCTGCTCCTTCTCCTGACCACGGGCCCTGATCCTTCTCCTGACCACGGGCCCAGATCCTTCTGACCACGGGCCCTGCTCCTTCTCCTGACCACGGGCCCTGATCCTTCTCCTGACCACGGGCCCTGCTCCTTCTCCTGACCACGGGCCCTGCTCCTTCTCCTGACCACAGCCCCTGCTCCTTCTCCTGACCATGGGCCCTGCTCCTTCTCCTGACCACGGGCCCTGCTCCTTCTCCTGACCACGGGCCCTGCTCCTTCTCCTGACCACGGGCCCTGCTCCTTCTCCTGACCACGGGCCTTGCTCCTTCTCCTGACCACGGGCCCTGCTCCTTCTCCTAACCACGGGCCCTGCTCCTTCTCCTGACCACGGGCCCTGCTCCTTCTCCTGACCACGGGCCCTGTCCTTCCACTGACCACGGGCCCTGCTCCTTCTCCTGACCATGGGCCCTGCTCCTTCTCCTTTTTGGTCCTCTGACGAGGACAGAACATGTTTAGTATTATTGTTTGCTACTCTTCTCAGTGAAAATGTGACTTATTTCTTTGGTGTGGAAAATGAATAGATTTTCCTTATTTCACTTACTCTGATTTTACGCTCACCTTTAATTGATTTTAATCAGTGTTTTAGCAATTGTTTCATACTTTAAGTTATGTTTAAGTACTTATATCATCATGTAAGCCTGAAATCATAATGTAGATTGTAGCACATATAATGATCCTAGGTGCATAGTGTAGCTCAGGGGGCTCAACTCCAGTCCTCAAGCCCCCCCAACACATCATGTTTTCATGATATCCCTGCTTCAGCACAGGTGTCTCAGTCCCTGCTTCAGCACAGATGGCTCAGTCATACAGGTAGGCTCAGTCAAAGACTGAGCCTCTGATTGAGCCACCTGTGCTGAAGCAGGGATATACTGAAAACCTGACCTGTTGGGGGGGCTTGAGGACTGGAGTTGAGCTCTGCTTGTGTAGCTCTATAAAGCTTGTCTTAAATTCTTATGAAAACATTGCCATCTCCAAGTGTGTGATTTTGGGGGATTTCTTTTACCAGAAAATGTAACCCCGGACAGCACAACTTTAAATACTGCGTATTCATATACACCCTGATTTTGTTTGTTCGATGAACAGAGTTCTGCTGCCATTCCAATGCTGCAGTGATCGGGGATGAATGGTAAAGACATTTTTAGAACATACACAATTGTTACTATTTCACACAATTGCAACAATACTATTTATCACAGTTGTTACTATTTTGGAGAGTTCAAAAAATTAATATCACCTCAATTCCAAAAAAAAAAACCAACAACAAAAAAACCTGCAGTATTTTTCCAGACTGCTTTGGAAAAGTAGTGGTGATGCATTAGATATAAACATTGGTCTACATAACTTAATATAAAATGAGTTGAATGTTGATTAATGATCATGCCTGCATCATACTTACTCTCTGTATCCCGTCACTCCGTTTCTGCGTTGCCTTTTCATGGTAACCCTACCAAGAAAGTGCATCCATTTGAATGTTACTTTTGTGTTGCTCACAGGGTCTCGGGTTCAGTATTGTTGGGGGTCAGGATTCTGCCAGGGGACGCATGGGAATCTTTGTGAAGACAATTTTCCCAAATGGAGCAGCGGCTGCAGACGGGCGACTTAAAGAAGGTAGGAAACACTGCACGGTGTGCGGGAGGGAGACTGTTGTTTGGAATCACTCGAAACTTGTACACTGTTTTGTGTGACACGTGCCAAGTTATTAGATATGATCCTCATATTATGTAACACTAGCACCCCCATGTTGCAGTCCAAGCTGCCGTTTTAATTTTTTTATTTCTTCCCTTTAGCATGTTTATCAATACAATCCACACAATGATAATTAATTAGCTAAGTTGTCGATCGATCCGTTCTTCTGTGATCGGTCGGCGAATATTCAGCTCGGGGGTTCACTAAATGGCTGTCAGTGCAGCAGAAGAGGACCAAAGATGCAAAGTTCTGTGGGGAAGATCATGTGAGCAGGCAGTCCCTAGATACAATTGGTGCACTGCTAGAGAGAGGGCAGGGCTCAAAAGGGGTGTGCCAGAGCCTGTTTCAGAAGAGGAAGGGGATGAGACTTTGTAAATGGTTGCTATAGAAGCAAAACAATACTTGTTACATTGTAATACATTAAAAATGTAATTCAGCGCTGTTTTACGAAAAAATGCTACAAGTATTTTCTCATAGTACAGAACTGATTTTTTTTTTTTAAACACATGTAGGGTATTGCTTGGTCTGCAGCGTTAAAGAACTAGTTAAAACTAACTCAAATTATTATTTTTAAATATATGGATTGTGACATCTTCGGCGTTGTTTTCCATTTGAAATAGTATTCACATTTGCATTTTCTTCCTTTCTCTGACATTTTAAGCAGTAGATAAGAGATGTTCCATCCATGAATACACGTGCTTCGGCACAATTCCTAGAGACCGTTGGTTAATAGTTTGTTGTTATTAGAATAATGGGGTCCATGGAGAGTTTTCCTAAGCAAACTGATATCAGAAGTCACCTCTAATGAGAAAAAGCGAAATAATATTTTACTAGCTGCCCGAGCTTGAAAGCAAGAATGCCCCTGACTATCTCTCCAGTGATTTTATGTTTTTTTGTTTTTTTAGTAGAGATGGGTCAATCTTCCCAAATCCGTTTCCCCCGGAATATCTCGCATTGTAACCCCAAAATCCGTTTCGTGGTGTAAAATCCGCAGACGGATTTGGTCAGTTTTAATCTGTGAGGATTCCTCAAAATCCACCATTCGGAGCAACCCGTGGACGGATTCGTAGAATCCAATCCGCGGATTCAGCAATACGTTGGCGGGACTTTTAAGAATCCGCCAACGGATTGCTGAATCCGTGAATTGGGTTCCACGAATCCGTCCACGGGTTGCGGAATCCACAGATTGTATTGGCAGTAATACTAAAAAAATATCAGCAAAGCGCAAATCGCCCTTTTTGGAATTGATCCGCTGAAATCCACGGACCAAAGGAACTTTCTGATCCACTGCGGATCCAAATCCTACTTTTTAGCAACTTCTCTGTCTACCGCATGGCAACCTTAAGAATGGAGCCATAATTGGGATCCATGGTGTTATGTGCCTTTTGGAATTGTCTACTATACAGTAGCGGTGCGCAAACTGGGGGGTGCGAGACTTTATTAGGGGGGGTGCGGTGGTTACAAAGGCCCCGCGCTGAGAGCATGAGGCATCTGTAAATTTACTTGCCGGCTTCAGTCCACGTGTCTCCATGGCAACGCGGCGTCAAATGACGCCCGTTACCATGGAGACGTAACATCAAATGACGCCGCGGGTCACGTGACCTAACGTCACATGACCCCGCAGCGTCATTTGACGCTTCATTGGAGGTAAGGGGGGGGCGCGACCAAGGTGGAGAGCAGGCAGGGGGGGGAGGGGTGTAGCGCAGGACGTTTGCGCACCTCTGCTCTACAGCAATGTTGTTATGGGTTACTAAGCATTAATATCGAAGCAACTCTCCGAGTGGGAGGCCATTTCTGTCCGGCCCTTTCCAATGCTGTTTTTTATTTTTTTACATCTGACCCTTTCGTTCACGCGATATAAGCAACTGAAATATGAAGTGCCCGAGAGGTTAAAAAGGAGCAACATCAAACGCTACAGATTCAGAAAAGCGTGATTTCTAATAATTATATATATTATTATTATTATTTTCAAGAAAGAGCAGTCCAACGTCGTCAGGGTGCGAGATACTAACATTATAAGAGTTAAACTCATAAAGGCTTCTGGAGGGGATTTCTGCTTAAAGAAATCTGCCCGTGCGACCTCTGTGCTGTTTTTACTGTTGTCCTTTGAATATACAAATACGTTAGCTGCTCCTTTCTCTGGAATGGGATATTGGATGAGTCGTCTCATTGAGTGGTATTAAATACCATTGTGGTTCCTTCTTTCCACCACAATTCCCCCCCCCCCCCCCTTCCCCCCTTTGAGGGGTATGTACAGATGTTAGGTTATTGCACCCGCGGCGTGTTATGGTGGGATTTTATGGGATATTCTGCATTATCACTGCCATTCAGCCTGTATGGAAAATCTGTGATATTCTGAGTTATAACACAATATTCTGAGTTATGAGCAGGTGCAATAGCTTTGGCTACATCTGTAAACTATCAAGTGTAACCTTACAAAGAACACTTGAGCCCAGATTATTGTCGTAGATTATGGGTTAAACCAGGGGTGCTCAACTCCAGTCCTCTAGGCCCCCCCCCCAACAGGTCAGGTTTTCAGGATATCCCAGCTTCAGCACAGGTGTCTCAATCAGAGGCTCAGTTAAAGACTGAGCCTATGATTGAGCCTCCTATGTTGAAGCAGGGACTGATTGAGTCACCCGTGCTGCAGCTGGGATATCCTGAAAACCTGACCTGTTGGGGGGGGGGGGGGAGGAAGGGCTTGAGGACTGGAGTTGAGCACCCGTGGGTTAAACATTAACATCATTGTTCTTACGCTTTTATTTCCGAGTCCTGTTACTATTATTTTTTTACACATTATTTATGCTTGTGTTCAAGTTTTAAGATTTGCCCTAATTCATTTAAGTCCCTTTATAGTATTTAAGAGCCCATAATATGTTGCATGTCTGCTTCTAATGTTGGCACATTTATATACTGGATTTAGTGAAAAATATATATCCTATGTTTATTTGTGTAAATCGTTCCCTGAAAGAAAGGCCAGTTCCAGCAGCAATCACCCGCAAGGTGTGTGTTTGTGTGTGTGTGTCTCCTAATCTGACCAGTGAGGCCCTCTGGTGCTGAACCTGCTTTCCAGTAACCTCCTGGTTTCGAAGGAATTTACCTTTGTATTTCCCAGGTGCAAGAAAGCAGGATGGCTGCCAGGGTTATCAATAGCCACGGATCTAGTGGCCATATTGATTTCCAAAAAGGGAACAAATACAAAATATAATTACTCTGGAACAGGAGGGTCCATGAAGCTGAGATTATCTCATTTCAACTCCAGCGGACCGGCAGGTTCATATTATGAAACGAACTAAAAATAAAATGTAAAAAAATAAAAATAGTTCTCATTGAGTAGGGCAGATTACTGCTTTAACCTTGGAGTAAGTCATCTGTTTCATATGGCATAGTAATGAATGAATGCATTTTCTGTGAAACAACTTGCTCCAAAAATGAGAGCAATTTTTGCCTGCGGTTGTATACAGTATATGCAGTGCTGCCTACTCTGTATTGCTAATATTGGCCATTCAATATATTTATTATTATTAGTTCCTGACTAAACAATTGCCTAACTTTGTTCCAGCCAATAACGTCAAGTTCACCTGTCCTTCTGGATTTGATCAGAGAGCATTTTTCTTATTTTTTGGTTGTTTCCTAAAGCCCTTCAGCTTTGGCCCAAGTGACCTATATAAGGATGCCACTGAATGCTCAGACGAGCGCTCTGCTGCTCTGCTGTGAGACCGTCCGTTCCATCGTGCGTTCATAATGCTCTCACGGAATTTCTGTAAGTTGTAGCAAGTCATGCAAACTCTTATTACCAAAAGGGCCGTCGTGAAAACATTAAATAGAGCAGTGCAGGAGTGGCAGTAAACACAATTTTTTTCCTGCGACCTTCTGCTAATGTACAGTATTTCACACACAGCGCATTATATTTTGGACTGGTTAACATATGACCTAGAAGTTAACACTGTGCTATTTCTTATTGTTACCAGGGGACGAAATCCTGGAGGTTAATGGAGAGTCGTTACAAGGGCTGACGCACCAAGAAGCTATTCAAACATTTAAGGTAAAACAGGGGGAAAAGCAGCATTAATATGCAACTTGACAAGGAATTCCAGAGAACTCTTATCTAGTGCCTCTCGGGTGACGCGACGTCACTCGAAAACAAATGCATTGTCGCCGTCGCAAACGCTTATAGTAAACTGGTGGTGCAAATTTTTGAAGCCGGTCAAATTTGATTTTTTTTAGCGTCTGTCGCCACATGTGACAGCCTCTGAACCAATCAAAGACCTGGTCGCTGGAAAGCGAATTACAACTTTCACTAGCGGCGACGGGTGATGTCACCGGTCGCGTCGCTGGCAATATAAGCTCGGCCTCAGGATTAACTTTCTTACTGCAGTTTTATTTCCGCACTTGGTTCCTTTAGTCTGTGTGGGGAAAAAATATATTTGACCCTTTTTGGTACATTACATCCCCCCCTTGGCAGCGAAAGAGTTAAGAAACGTGTGAAAAAAATAAATGTTGATAGACCAGGTATCTATTTTGAATGCAGTCAGCACATGGTGCTATTAAAGATTGATTTAATGGCATTGACTTGATGAGTCTGCCTCATGTTCCTAATAATGTCAAATTTGAAGCAGCAATGCCAACTTTTTTTTAACAACCAGGTCACTACAACTGCGAACCACAACTTGCCAGTAACATTATCATTTTGTTTATTTATTCAATCCTAATGGGCAGGTGTCCCGTTATCGGCCACTCTGCATTTATCTAGAAACTGCATTACAGAATAAGCCCACAATATAAAATGTAGGAAAGGCCAAGTGGTAATGTACGCTCATAGAGAAAAAGGGGTGATGTAGAGTAGCGTTAATGATGTGTAATGTGCGCTAATAAGAACTGTACAGAGCCATTAATGTGCGCTAATAAGAACTGTACAGAGCCATTAATGTGCGCTAATAGGAACTGTACAGAGCCATTCATGTGCACTAATAAGGACTGTACAGAGCCATTAATGTGCGCTAATAAGAACTGTACAGAGCCATTAATGTGCGCTAATAAGAACTGTACAGAGCCATTAATGTGCGCTAATAAGAACTGTACAGAGCCATTAATGTGCGCTAATAGGAACTGTACAGAGCCATTCATGTGCGCTAATAAGGACTGTACAGAGCCATTAATGTGCGCTAATAAGAACTGTACAGAGCCATTAATGTGCGCTAATAAGAACTGTACAGAGCCATTAATGTGCGCTAATAAGAACTGTACAGAGCCATTAATGTGCGCTAATAAGAACTGTACAGAGCAATTAATGTGCGCTAATAAGAACTGTACAGAGCCATTAATGTGCGCTAATAAGAACTGTACAGAGCCATTAATGTGCGCTAATAAGAACTGTACAGAGCCATTAATGTGCGCTAATAAGAACTATATAGAGCCATTAATGTGCGCTAATAAGAACTGTACAGAGCCATTAATGTGCGCTAATAAGAACTGTACAGAGCCATTAATGTGCGCTAATAAGAACTGTACAGAGCCATTAATGTGCGCTAATAAGAACTGTACAGAGCCATTAATGTGCGCTAATAAGAACTGTCAGAGCCATTAAGGGCAGTATTGTAAATAGACTACAGTGGGAACCCGCGAAGTCGCAGAGAGTCAATAACAGACTGTTACACAAGTCACAGTGGAAGTCCAGAGCAGGTTTCACCAGGGGCAGAAGGGTAAAGGAAGGTAGATACAATATTTGCAATCATGTTGAGGAAGGAATGTGACTAATACTGGACTACATTTGATTAGGACACGTGTAATTCTGCTGCCAAAAATGTGCAACCCTTTTACTTGGTGCCCATTGTTTGTTTAGCAGATTGTGTCGATGACGTTACATGACTAACACTAACGCCGCCTTCTCACTAATGATGCATGTGAATAGTAGGGAATAGAATTTGATTTTGGAACATCTGATATCCCGATCTCCATTTACAGTGAATGCCTTTGTTAGATATTTTCTAATTCAATGTGCACATTACAGCAGCAATCCACATTTTTTAAACATAGGTTTGAAGCAGGGGGTCTCCGGAACTGAACCCCATTAATTTCAGCTCCGGGGACCCCCTGTTTCCGGAACTTCTTAGGCCTGCTTCGATTGCGCCTTTAAATGGGAATTCTCCCATTTTTTATTTATTTCTACCCATGGTTGAAAAGCGGCTCTGGGGACCCCCCTCTAGGGGAAACAAAATGGCATTTTTAATCTCCCGCGTTACACGGGCCTTCTAGAAAGCTGCATTGACATCCCTCGTGGCTTCCTATTATCTAGTGGGGTGCCGGGTTTTAAATACCCGGAAGTATCTGGCAACACCTTTCCCGGTACTAGGGGATTCCCAGAGCTGAAATGAACGCGGATCAGGTTCAGGGATCTCCTGCTTCCCACCTTGCTCCTTTTATTTTAACAAGTGTTGTGGAGATTCTTATACATGTAATGGATACTTACGTTGTATTGATAAATGCATTGTTCAGCACCCTCACTCTCTGCCGCTCTTTTTCCCCCCATCTTCCTGGCAGCAACTTAAGAAAGGCGTAGTGACGTTAACGGTACGTACCAGGCTGCGTAGCCCTAGTCTCACACCGTGTCCCACTCCCACATTAATGAGCCGCTCCGGCTCCCCCAACTCTAACATCAGCATCGGAACATCCGTGCCTGGCTCGGAAGACGGAGATTCCTCCTCTTTGTGTCGTAAAGGACCCGGTCCCAAGGATCGGATCATCATGGAAGTCACACTTAACAAAGGTACAGGTTTCCAGGGTGGGGTGGAGGGCGGGCACAAAGAGTACAGTCGTTGTCTGAGCCACCTGTGCGGAATCAGGGATATCCTTAAAACCTGACCTGTTGGTGGCACTTGAGGACTGGAGTCCGCCACTCCTGGTCTATATCATTATTGGAAATGGGCAGACAAAAGGTAGTTGTTATCTGAAACAATAAAGGCAGAATCATTAGTTGCCATGAACAATTTGTAATGCCGATGGGCTGTGATAAGGTTACCAAGACAGCCACAAACAAAGGATTTTACATATGGCATATCGCTAACAAATTATTCACTTTTAATAGAAACAGATACAGCCACGATAGGATTTTTTTTATTCTGTGCTTGCACAAATTAAGCAATTGCTACTATACACACTAAAAAAGACCACAGCTTATATTAGGGCCAGTGAGGTACATACACATTGTTTTCATTCCTGTAGTAGTTGAGTGTTTATAGTTTCTCATTTTTAATAAACAACAATAGTTCCCTTTAGCATATATTTCTATTAAGAGATTTTGGTAATGATGCTGGGCTTAAACTGAATCTCTCTAGGCCGGGGTGCACCCTTGAAATCTTTTGTTTGGGGTGTCCTTATAACATATATATATATATATATATATTTTTTTTTTTTATTATATATTTTGTTATGAAATGCTGAAGTTTAAATGTGAGCAACCAAAGGAAAATCAAACAAATGCCCGAAAACACATTTGTAGAAAATGAGGTGTGTAAATGTTTAGCACAAGTTTGCAAAACTGGCAAAATGTGAACCTTAACTGAAAACGTTGCAGTCGCCAACATTCGTGAAAATTCTCCCAAGACTTGGCAACTAATAATGCATTGGAAAGTCCATGTACTGTAAATTTGACGGCCCTCTTAAAATGTGCTTTCATTTCACTTGCTGTAAAGAATTTCAATGGGTTACAACACCGCATTTTTGCGTGATTTCCCTGAAAATTGTAGTCTTTTGCACAAATTTCGGCGAAACTGCGAAAAAATGTGCCTATGCAAACTTTCTGCAAACACCAGAGCAAGGAAAGCTTTCATTTAACTTTTTGCAAAAAAAAAAAAAAATCGGAAGAGAAAATACTGAACTGCAACAGATTTGCACATCCGTACATATTTACACTCTGCGTGCTCTCCTTGCAGAACCAGGGGTTGGTTTAGGTATTGGTGCCTGCTGCCTTACACTGGAAAACAGCTCTCCAGGGATTTATATCCACAGCCTCGCCCCGGGATCTGTGGCCAAGATGGATGGCAGACTAAGGTGTGTGCAAATCTGAAATGTGAGAACAATTTATCCTCCAGTGCAAAAGTGCTTCATGCTTTATTTTTCCTTCAGTTTATTTCCAAGGTTATTAATATGTGACCCCCTGTTTTGTTTAGGACATGCATTATTAGCCAATCAAATCAGATTTATAAGGTTATAGCCAAGCAAATCACTATGACTATTGCACTCTGCAGTGGCTCATAGGATAGGAGAAGATGTTTTTGTATTGGGGAAATTCAGTGGGTTAGTGGAAAGGTGAGCGAGATATAGTATTGTATCTGGAAGTTATTAACAATATTAAATGGTCTTTATATTATGAAGGATTGCTCCCTCATTTGCTTTATCAGCTCTGAAATCCCAATTTATGGCTGTGTTAATGTCTAAACAAATGCACATGGCTAACATTAATATTGAGCACTTCCATGTCAAGCGTTGCGTTTTGGGGGAGTAGGCACTGATATAAAATAAAGCCTCTTTGATTTAGTCTTCCCTCCCCAAGTAAAACTGATATGCAATTTCCTTTTTTGTTTAGCATTACAACAAAATCACATAAGATTAAATCAACAGTTCTCATGAAAGGCCACTGTTAGAGAAAATATGGCTTTAATATACAAGGGGAAATCCTTTAAAGACAGTCTAGATGATATATCTTTTGTGAATAATTCCAGATGTGGTTATATAATGACACTGTCCTATGTGAAGTGCTACAGTCTTTTCTCAGTAGGGATGTTTATTTTTCTTTTTTAAGTAAGAGAAGGAAATTCATTAAGCAATGATACTCCCTACACTTAGAAACCTGTTTCTTAAACTTGCTGTGTTTATGTCATAGTATCAGGTATCATGAAAGACATTTTAAAATGAATGTACTTGGTCATAAAATCTATAAAATATAGAGGGATTTAAATCTCAGCAGGATGAAGTGCTTATTTTATCACATTCTCCTCTCATTTTCACAATGAAGCTAGTTTTTTTCCTCCATAACATTGCAGAGAGTCACTCTGCTGCTAACTGCTAAAACTGTAACGCAGGCCCTAATTCTCTCCCGTCTTGACTATTGTAACCATATACTGTCCGGCCTTCCGGCCTCTCACCTGTCTCCCCTACAATCTATCCTAAATCCTGCTGCCATAATCACTCTACTCTTTCCTACATCTTTCTCAGTGTCTCTCCTACTGAAATCCCTCTCCTACAGTAGCTTCCTATTAAATCCTGTTGACTTACAAAATTCTCCTCACTTTTAAGGATTTACACTCTTCAACTCCTCCTTACATCTTAGCTCTAATTTTCTGCTTTACACCATCCCGACTCTTGCCTTCTGCTCAAGGATGTCTTCTGTTTACCCCTTTTGTATCTAAAGCCCTTTCCCGCCTAAAACCCAAGGGTATAACTACACTACTGCAAAACCCTGAAGTGCAGGCTAGCCTGAGGGTGGAGGAGGCCCTGTCTGGACGGCACTGGAAGCTGGGCATGACCAGAGGTCAAGCCCAACCTCTATGTCGTGCTTCCGGGGCCTTTGTTTGCTGCGAGGTTCACAGACCAAGATTCCTCCCCCACCCGCTGGTGTGCCCGTGTCTTGGTTGGCGCCAGAAGTTGGACCCACCCAGAAATCGGGCCCAAATTCTGCATCCGCCCACGTGGCCCCAGCTTCACACCGGCACGGGACCCGAGACCTGTCCCATTAACCACAAAGCAAGGTAATAGGGGGGAGGGGGGTGGGATTGATTGGGAGAGGAAGGGGGAATTTAGCGTGGGAGTAAGAGAGGAGGAGGAGAGAGTAAGAGAGTAAGGCCTCGGCCAGGCTCCCCGCTGGCGTGCTGAGGCGCGCTGAGGCGCGCTGAGGCTTAGGGAAAGCGGGTGCTTTCCCTGGCTTTGCGGGTGCTTTCCCTGCGCGCCGTCAGGTGGCGGGGTGGGCCAGTGGCGTCACGGAGCTGGTTCGCCCTCATTGGGCGAACCGCTCACATGACTGGCCCTGTGCGCCGGCAAGCGGGAAAATGTTAAAATTCCCTAAGACCTACGCTTCCGCACTTGCCGAGGCCTTAGAGAGGAGGGGGGGGGGGGAGAAGAGTGAGAGAGTTAGGGCGGGGGGGGGGGGGAGGGAGAGTGAGGAAGTTAGGGTGGAGGGGGGAGAGTGAGGAAATTAGAGAGGACGGTGTAGAGTGAGAGAACTAGGGCGGAGGGGGGAGAGTGAGAGAACTAGGGCGGAGAGGGGAGAGTGAGGGCGTTAGAGAGGAGGGGGAGAGTGAAAGAGTTAGAGAGGAAGGGAGAGAGGGAAAGCGTTAGAGGAAAGGGTGGGAGAGAGTGACAGAGAGGGGCCTATACAAATGTGTTGCAGGGGGGCCCAAAAATTGTACTAACGCCACTGCTAAAACCTCTCACTCACTGCCCCACACCTCTGAAATGTCCTTACCCTCAATATCCGACTGACACCCTCTCTCTCCACCTTTAGTACTTATCTAAAAGCACATCTCTTTAACTAAGCATATGGGTACCTCCGCTGGCTGATACTATACATCTTATGCACTGACCATGGCCCCTTGCAGACGCACTTACCATCACACCCTCCTACTGTCTCTGTATGTTCTCCTTACCACTTACAGTTGATTGTAAGCTCTTCAGGGCAGGGACTCCTTTTCCTATTGTTACTTTAATGTCTGAAGCGCTTACTCCCACTATGAGTACGGCTGGGGAAGAGATTCTGCAAATTGTTTTTTTCTGGCGGCGGCCGCATCACGTGAGCGGTTCAGCCAATGAGGGCGAACCGCTCACGGCCACGCCTCCAAGATTCCTCTGCTCTCCCTCCCTGGTGTAATCAAGATGCCGCTCGGCGGCAGCGCTGGGTGACGTCACAGAATAGCGCTGCCGCCCTGCAGCTCTTTGTATAATCTCAGCCTTAGGCCTCGGTCCCAGTGTCTACTGCTGCGCTCACTACAGCGTGCGCTGCAGGAACAAGATCCGTCCCTCAACAGGGCTGGTCTCAGTAGCTGATCCTGCTAACCTAATATAAATCTCTGAAATACACTTTGAGAATGTGTGCTATGCAAATCTACATTTGTAAAGCCTATGATAAACCTAGTAAAACTTGGTGTATGTTGTAGGAAAACACTGGCGTAGAACATTAAACAGAACTGTCAGATTCTGCTGGCTCTGTGTATCAAGGCAATTTGGACACAAAACCTGGGAATTTTCACACTGCACCTATGTATCTCAAAGTATTTTGCTCCAATCTTACCCGACAATAACCAAAACAGTAACACATACTGTACAGTAAAGGGTGGGAGTCTCTCCGGGCTGCCTGTCACCGGAGACGGCATTACCTGCTTCCCTAGTCCCGCAGGCCTTTCCCCTTCCTCCAAACCTTCCTTTATTAACCCCTTCCCAACCCCCCACACTTCTCACAGGCCCAAAAGGAACCGAGGGGAGAGAGAGGGAGAGGGGGGGGGCATAGGGGAGGGGAGAGAGAGGGAGAGGGGGGGGGGCATAGGGGAGAGGGGACAGCTTCCAGTAACGCTGTGCAATGCCCTATATATCTGGGGTATCCCTTCTACCGCAGCTCTGCTCCCAAAAACTGGGCACTGTATCAACATGCACTTTTTTTCTGCTGTGATACATCGACGCTCGTAAGCTTATTGATTATTGGGGCGGCGCCTGTTCTCAATGTATTTAGACGTATACTGTGATGAGAGCAGAGCTGGAACTACAGAGGTGTACACGAGGACACCAGAAGTGTGACCCCCACAGCTCTGAATTCATGTTTCACCATTAACTTAAGAGAAAAACAGTCAGTTTTGGAGCTTGATATATTAACAAAGTAATATATATTTTCAGAAGATCTGTAGGATGTTTTCATTTTCTTTACCATAACTAGAGTGACCAGATTTTCAAAAGTAAAAACCGGGACACGTTAAAGAGGCAATCCAAGCAATATACTACATGTGGGTTTCCTTAAATAAATCAGTTCTGTAGTATTAGATCTGGGGTGCGCTAACTGGGGGGGTGGAGATTTTCATGGGGGGGTGGGGCGGTTGCAGAGGCCCTGCGCTCTTCCCCAAGGCATTGAAATTAAATGCCGGGGATCGTGTGAAGCCTCTGCAACTTCACTTACCTTGTCTCCGGCGACGCGTCGCCATGGCAACGTGACATCACGTGATCCCGCGGTGTCATTTAACGGCGGAGACATGGTAAGGAGGGCGGCGCGAGCAGTGGGGGAGTGCAGACAGGGGGGCTCAGGTGGGAAAGTTTGTGCAAACCTTTATTAGATAATACTTACTGCATTAAAAAAAAATAATATATATATATATATATATATTTTTTTTAATCAACAATGCCGTTTTAATATACTGAGCATCCTTTGATTTCTATAGCAGGTTTTAGCACACCTCCCCAGCAGTGCAACATCTTTGTAACACTTTCCTATTTGTAATAATTTGTTGCCAAATATTCCCAGCAGTTTGTTCTGAAAACTGTAACATTGTAGCTGCTGAGTTAACGGAAGGATTGATTGAAACTGAAAGGCAGCCATTTAGTGAACCCTGGGAAGCAGAATCTTTACTGATTGATTATGGGAGAATAAATCAATCGGCAGGCTTCACATAAGTATAAAAAATAAAAAAAATACTTTTTTAAGTGCTGCTTGGATTGTCTCCTTAAAAAATATTTATAATATTTATATATTTGTCTAATGGCGTTTCGTTTTATGCTGTATTATTCATTCTCTCTCTCCCTTCCCACCATTCTCTCTCTAACCCCTCTGTTTTCTCTTCCCCCTCCATTCTCCCTCCTTCCTCCATTCTCCCGTCCCCCTCCATTCTCTCTCCTCATCCGTTCTCTCTCTGTCCCACCATTCTCCCTCTCCCTCCCTCCTCCATTCTCTCTCTCCCCTCCATTCTCCATCTCCTCCTCCATTCTCTCTTCTCCTCTATTCTCTCTCTCCCCTCCATTCTCTACCCGCTTCCATTCTCTCTTCTGCTTACATTCTCCCTCCCCTCCATTCTAACTCCCCTCCTCATTCTCCCTCATCCCTCCTTCCTCCCTCCTCCTTTCGCCCTTCATTCTCTCTCCCCGTCCATTCTCTCTCCTCCTCTATTCTCTCTGCCCCACCATTCTCCCTCCCCCTTCCTCCTCCATTCACTCTCCCCCACCATTCTCCCTCCCCCTTCCTCCTCCATTCACTCTCCCCCTCCATTCTCCCTCTCCTCCTCCATTCACTCTTCTCTATTCTCTCCCTCCCCCCATTCTCTCCCTCCCCACCATTCTCTCTCTCTTCCTCCCTCATCTCTCTCATTCTTCCTCCCTCATCTTTCTCTCTCTTCCTCCCTCATCTTTCTCTCTCTTCCTCCCTCCCTCATCTTTCTCTTTCTTCCTCCCGCCCTCCCCACCATTCTCTCTCTCTCTTCCTCCCTCCCCCACCATTCTCTCTCTTCTTCCCTCCCCCACCATTCTCTCTCTTCTTCCCTCCCCCACCATTCTCTCTCTTCTTCCCTCCCCCACCATTCTCTCTCTTCCTCCCTCCCCCACCATTCTCTCTCTTCCTCCCTTCCCATTCTTGCTCTCTCTCCCCATTCTCACTCTCTCTCCCCATTCTCACTCTCCCAGGAAAGTGAATCCTATCAGCCTTGATATTAGAGGGCCACTGGCCCCCACACATGCCCATTGTATACAGGTATAGCCAACTTATTACACCCGTTTCATTATCACACAATACTGCGTTTCTGCTGCTGCCAGTTTTAAGGCTTAATTGTGCTGTTTGCAATTCAAAACAATGCAGGCACGCATTGCAAAAATGCACAATTTGAACTTAATGCCTTACCACACAGTAATGGATGCAATAAACGTTGGATATATCTGTATGTAGGCACCATAATCACAAGCACACACACCTGATACGTCCACCACATACAAAAAACAACCACACACTCAAACACAATGCATTCCCCAAAAACACACACTGACCTGTAGACACATTTATTGAAAACTAAACACAAACAGAAAGATGTTGACCTGCACAACACTCGCATACAAAGTCACACACTCAAACACAATGCATTCCCCAAAAACACACACTGACCTGTAGACACATTTATTGAAAACTAAACACAAACAGAAAGACGTTGACCTGCACAACACACACACACACTGACCTGAATAGTCTCACACACAGCATACACACAGACTGACCATCGTATAAACACACACAGAGACTGACCTACTGTACACACACTGTCCTACAGGAACCAGCTCTAAAAGGAGAGGCTGCAAGAAAGTGCAACCGTGCGCATGGGCGCCCTCTGTGGCTGAATCTGCAGCTGCATGTTTATCTCTTAATTCATCAAAGCAGAGCAGCTCCGCTCTTGCAGATACTGGCCCCGTCCCCTGCAGATACCTGCCCCGTCCCCTGCCCCGTCCCCTGCAGATACTGGCCCGCCCCTGCAGATACTGGCCCCGTCCCCTGCAGATACTGGCCCCGTCCCCTGCAGATACCTGCCCCGTCCCCTGCAGATACTGGCCCCGTCCCCTGCAGATACTGGCCCCGTCCCCTGCAGATACTGGCCACGCCCCTGCAGATACTGGCCCCGCCCCTGCAGATACTGGCCCGCCCCTGCAGATACTGGCCCGCCCCCTGCAGATACTGGCCCCGTCCCCTGCAGATACTGGCCCGTCCCCTGCAGATACTGGCCCCATCCCCTGCAGATAGTGGTCCCGCCCCCTTCAGATACTGGCCCCGTCCCCTGCAGATACCTGCCCCGTCCCCTGCAGATACATCCCCTGCAGATACCGGCCCCTTCCCCTGCAGATACCTGCCCCGTCCTCTGCAGATACCGGCCCCGTCCCCTGCAGATACCGGCCCCGTCCCCTGCAGATACCGGCCCCGTCCCCTGCAGATACCGGCCCCGTCCCCTGCAGATACCGGCCCCGTCCCCTGCAGATACTGGCCCCGTCCCCTGCAGATACCGGCCCCGTCCCCTGCAGATACCGGCCCCGTCCCCTGCAGATACCGGCCCCGTCCCCTGCAGATACCGGCCCCGTCCCCTGCAGATACCGGCCCCGTCCCCTGCAGATACCGGCCCCGTCCCCTGCAGATACCGGCCCCGTCCCCTGCAGATACCGGCCCCGTCCCCTGCAGATACCGGCCCCGTCCCCTGCAGATACCGGCCCCGTCCCCTGCAGATACCGGCCCCGTCCCCTGCAGATACCGGCCCCGTCCCCTGCAGATACCGGCCCCGTCCCCTGCAGATACCGGCCCCGTCCCCTGCAGATACTGGCCTCACCTCCTCTGCAGCTGCTGGCAAAACCGGGACAATTGTAAGATGATTGTCGGGACACCGGGATTTTTGCTGCAAGACCGGGACATCTGGTCACCCTAACCATAACCCTCAACCCCCAGTTTTACCCACGAAACATAAAGAGGCATACGTGTTTGTCATTTTATCTACGTTCAGTAGTCACAATGTCCTGATTAATGGTGCATGACTGCCTTTTAGAGATATGTAATTATAAGAAAAGACCTTAAGCTTTATAGCATCAAAAGTTAAACTGTCCAGTTTAAAGAAGACATCAAAACTTGCCCTGATACAATGTACAACCCTTGACATATATTATTGGCAATGTTAAATGACATGATTATGTGGGTGGTACACTACTTCCATATTGTGGGCCTCCAATCTGTTAAAGGGATTTCCAAAGGGAACTTCATGTAGATCTCTGCGTACATTGGGAGAGAGACAAAGGAACCGTGTAGCATTGCAAACACTGCATTGTATGAATCTGGAATCTCTATCCTGGCAGAAGTGTGCGCTGGAGCTGCAACCTCTAAGTCTTATAATTGCATATTTGGAAGATCCTCCAGAGAGGCCCCAGTGACCGTGTGTGTGTGGGCGCGCAAAGCGCTGTGACGCATACACTGGCAGGGAAGACAAGAATTTAGTCTTCCCATGCCGCAATGCGATCACATGGTTGGCACGCACCAATGGAAGGGCAGATATGCCCCATCATGGCCGCGCCCCCCGCACTCCCCTAGAGCTCCCCTTCAAACCGCCGATCGCGGCTGTAGTCTGTGCCAGGCGCGCGTGCAGCAGTGAGGACTAGGGCCGTAGCCTAAGAACCTATGATGTGCTTGTGTATTGGCCCTTGTGAAGGTCCATTTCAGGTTACCTAAGCGATGTGAACGTTCTTCAGAGGTAGCTGTACCCAGGTTTTCAACCCCACAAGCCTTTTCTTCAAATGGACTTTTCATAACCTCAAGTCTTTTCTGAAGGTTTGCTGTACTGTGAAGAAGAGACTTGAAAGCTCATGTATAAATAACTACACCTGTTAAAAACTCTATTTGAAGGTATCGCACCCTTAATCTGCTCATGTGTGTTTTACGCATGAATTCCTACATAATGCACGAGGCAAGAAAAAATGGTAACACTGCTGCTTTGGGAATTTCAGTCGAGGTGACCAGATTCTGGAAGCGGACTCTGTGAGTCTTCGCCATGCTGCATTAAGTGAGGCATATGCCATCCTGAGCGAGTGTGGCCCGGGACCTGTAAGCCTCATCATCAGCCGTCACCCAAACCCAAAGGTGAGGAACACATGCATCTGATTTGTTTATTGGTGTGATATGTTCTCATAATAAGTATGTATTCAAAAGTACATGATTTGCTTAATTCTGCAAAGATTCCAGGTTTTACTTTCCATCTCTGTTGGTAATCAACAATATGTAAGTAATGCGCAGTGAAACGCAGTGGGCAGTCCCACTCGGCGTACAAAGCATTTCCTAATCAACTTAGCCATGTTTTTGGCTTCCTTAAACAAAAACAATCATATTTAGTGCCCGTCCTCATGAGATCATTACACAAGCAATCACATGGTCGAGATGTAGAAGACTGTTGGGACTCGCAAAGGGTTAAAACAGCTGAAACGTTTCTTAGAATTTTAATGCCATTACCATGTCACCGGTTGCCCATAAGATCAGCCGCCTGCAGGCCCTAGCAAGTACTCCACCAGAACATAGAAAGTGCTGGTACCGTATTAGCGTCTATGACAGTCGGCACACCTGCCTGATTGCATGCAAATACTTCTTTGACGCTACTACTGTTTGGAGTCTCAGTCAGTGTTACTGTAGATTACAGAGGACAGTGTAGAATCCACAACAAGTACAAGTCGCATCCGATTCATGCTATCATCCGATTCATGCACAATGCTTTCAGTAGATGTGTAATAGACAGAAAAAGCAGCAATTCACTGTTTGTTTTTAAAATTATTAATATTTCATGTTTCTTTTAAGGTCTCAGAGCAAGAAATGGATGAAGCCATCACTCGTACAACTCATCGTGAAAGCAAGGATTCGGGCTCCTCTCACATCCTGGGTAGTTATCCAGTCTTATTATTTTTAGTAACTTGAACATTTCTTCTAGATGTTAAAGTAAAACCGTTGATACAGAATCTGGGTTGTAGATGTTATTAATGTAATGATGTGTTTATTAGTAATGGTGGTGATGAACACCTTCACATATACTACTGTTAGTATGCAGATGTGGCAGGCGTTATTGCTCCTGATAACGCTAGCATGACATTTAACGCATTATCGCAACACCATTGAAACAACGGTAACGTGTGTGATCACCTTAACGCACAAGTTATTAGTGTTATTTTCCCTTAACACGCACATTAACCGGTGTAACAACATCTGCTCTATTTGTATCTTACCATATTATATGTGAAGTGTGGTCCTAAAATTGACCAACATAATAGCTCTTTATATATGTACCTCTGCAGGCAGTATGACTGCTGTAACTTTGCCCTAGTCCTAATTAGGAAACATACAGCAGCAACCAGTTTCAGTTAAATCATTGGTGTGTGCAACTACCTTAATCATGTACTACTTAATACATTAGTATTTCCTCTCATGTAGGACATAATGAACATGGAATATGTTGAGTAGACACCTTGCTGTTAATAAATAAATAACATAATGGGAATAATATTTCTCCTTGTCTTCTACTGCCTACAAGAGAGCACTAGCTATAATATCTAGGATTAAAAAGCAAACTTGTAATAAAACAACTTAATAAAAACAATGTTAGCCGGACTGATCCTATCACATAGCTCGTGTGTGGTGGAGACCTGGACCAGAATTGTACATTCCATATGGTGGAGGATATTCACTTTTTTATTATTACCTACCCCTACCTACCTACAGTAGTGTGTCCCTATTGTGTCTGGCTTGCAACCACTGCCAGCTTTACAATATAGAATAGGCAACCAATCTCACAACTCTAGAGAGAGAAATTGCTGGGTTTGAGCACGTTTTCTGATTCTGCCCTTTTTTAACCCGGGATTTGCAGTACATTACAAACTGTGTAATGCTGTTGGTAAAAGCTATAGGCAAACCTCAATACTTGGTAAAGTAAAAAGTGACACACAATGTGATCATTTGCATGTCACCACACATAATCCTTGTCTGCAGTTCAACCACGGTGACAGCTGAGTGAAGCACATTTTGAAGATGTGTAGATAAACACATTTTTCAGTTTCTTAACACAATTAATCAGTGTGTCATTGGGGTTTTTTGTTTGCCTTCCTTTGGATTATTATACTGCAAATAAAGTAGAAATATAGTATAAATCAGCGGTGCGCAAACTGGGGGGCGCAGGGTTTACAGAGGCCCCGCACGCTTCCCGAAGGCACTTAAATTAAGTGCCAGAGAAGCGGCGAAGGCCTCTGTAAACCTCACTTAACTTGGCTCCGGCGGCTTCTTGGCAACACAGCGTCATGATGCCGACGCCAGAGCTGAGGTAAGAGGGGGGGCGGGGGGGAGAGAGGGGAACTGCCAGCAGGGGGGCGCAGGGAAAAAAGTTTGCGCTCCCCTGGTATAAGTATCTGTTGTCAAAATGTAACATACTGTAGGTTGAACTTGGTGGTATCTGGTTTTTCAACCTCATCTACTATGTAACAATCTTTATATAAAGCAGGTAACCACAATTCTTTTAAAATTACAATAAATTTTTCTGTAAAGGACAAATAACCCCACCTACAGTACAACCCCAGAGCAGGAAGTCTAGAGAGGTCCAGCACACCCCTGTTGAAATCTATAGCTGTTGCAGCAAAGCCTACAGCCATATTTCCACAATGCCTTGAAAGTACCCGAGATAAGATGACATGGATTTGAATGAATAACCAGTTTGCTGGTAGCTGGGCCTGCAGAGAAATGTATGCTGTTACCCAGTAGTATTGATCCCATACGTTCCTGGGCAATTCTGTTGTACAGAAGTACAATATATCCGGGAGCCTTATAAATGATGTATGTTGTGAATGTTTCTTAGAGGTACTTTATCGGTTAAACTACAGTATGTTGTTGCCTTTTTGGAATCTCTGCAGAATTATTTTCGTTGCAGCAGCAAAACAAGCTGCATTGCTTGCGTTTTCATGTTATTCATTTTTGAAGTTACCGTATTGAGGCAGGGGGTCTTTGTGTTAATTTCAGCTCCGGGGACCCCCTGCATCCAGAGATACTTACCTCCGTAGGGGGTGCCGGTATCCCTGTGTGCCTTACATAATGGCGGCTTTAAATGTCCCTGCAGCCTGTTCTGCAGCATTAATGATGTGCTGTCGGATTTTGTTAAACATTTGAAATGATAAATTAGACATTTAAAACACACGTGAAGGTGTTACTTAACAGAGTTGGTGCTTTTGACTTTAATTATATTTTCTTATGTTACAATCGCTATCATTTGCAGTGCTTGATATTAGCATACAGTGATAAGTACAGGGGAGCTGCATATAAAACCAAGGAATAGGTGTAACAGGCATACATTAAACATAGACAATGCAATACCTGCCCCAAAGCGTTTATTACCTAAGAGTTGATGATCCCCAGTTTTGAACCTGAAGTGGGACTTCTGCTATAAATGCATTGTGTGCTTCTGTCTTTGTTGCACCCTCACAGTTTGCTCTCTGCTTGGATGTAACTTTTGTAGCCGCCACTTTCCTTGTTTTCGAGGCTGTTGATTATTTTCATAGCTAAGCCATGTTAAAATGTCCTCAGGGCTCCAACTGAAGAGTCCGTCTCCCACTGTGAAGCCCAAACTAGGAGAAGGATCAGCGTTCCTCAGCTGGACGATGAAACGCTTCCTGGAACCTGCCAGTCGGGTAAGAGAGAGAATGCGGCCACTTCACTCTGAAAAGTGTGTCTAAGCATCTACATTATTTCCTAATAGACAAGGAACATAATGATGTCCCTGCTCTTCCAGTTCCCCTGCCAGGGTGTTCTGTTTCTGGTTATTGCGCTATTGTGATCCAAGAAGCATTTCATGCCCCCTCCTTTTTTAATTATGCGTGTATGTAAATCATGCAATTCTTACCTAAACTGGCAATCGTTTGGTGCTCCTGTTATAACTCTGTAAAAATCGCGATTGTGTGACTAACATAATGGCTGCTTCTGTCAGTATAACTCAGCAGCTACAATGTAGCCTTATATTACTAAGGTAACATTATCTATTGTTGCAGTTTGCAGCTCAAACTGCTGGGAATATTGTAAACAAATTTTCACGAACAGGAGAGTGTTGCAAAGATCTTGCACTGCTTGTAGGGTGATCAGACATCCCGGTTTAGCGTGGACAGTCCCGGATTTGCAGCAAATGTCCCAGTGTCCCAACAAGTAGTTTGAAATCTTATAAATGTCCCAGTTTTAGCTGCAGAGAAGGAGGGGCGGGGCCAGTCTCTGCAAGAATGGAGCATGCTGTGCTATGAGATAAGCATGCAACCACCGGGGGCGCCTGTGAGCATGGCTGCTCCTCCTTGCAGAGTGCGGGGTCTCCTTTTAGAGCTGGTTCCTGTAGTGCAGTCTATGTGTGTTCATGTGAGATCAGCCTGTGTGTGAATCTATGCTGGTCAGTGGCTGTGTGTCTTTGCGAGTGTTGTGCAGACCAGTTTGTCTTTGTGTGAGTGTTATGCAGATCAGTGCTTTGTGTGAGTGTTGTGCAGATCAGTGAGTGCCTGTGTGAGTGTTGTGCAGGTCAGTGTGTATCAGTGAGTGTTGTGCAGGTCAGTGTATATCTGTGTGTATCTGTGAGTATTGTGCAGGTCAGTGTGTATCTGTGAGTATTGTGCAGGTCAGTGTGTATCAGTGTGTATCTGTGAGTATTGTGCAGATCAGTGTGTATCTGTGAGTATTGTGCAGGTCAGTGTGTATCTGTGAGTATTGTGCAGGTCAGTGTGTATCTGTGTGTATCTGTGAGTATTGTGCAGGTCAGTGTGTACAGTATCTGTGAGTATTGTGCAGGTCAGGGTCTGTGTGTGGTTAGTTTTCAGTAAATGAGGGCCGGCACGTCAGTGTGTTTCTGGGAAATACATGGTGTGTGTGTTTATGTGGAAAGGGTGGTTGATTATTTGTATGGTAGACAAATCATGTGTGTGTGCTTTTGTTTATGGTGCCTACATACAGATATAGACGACGTTATTGCATCCATTACTGTGTGATAACAAGTGCAATAATGTCGGCTACACCTTTGTGTGTGGGGGCCAGTGCCCCCCTAATATCAGGGATGAACGCATGCACTTGCCCCCCAAATAAAAATCCACCAGTCAGCCCCTGGGGGATGGAGGGGGGAGTAGGAGGTGGGAGAGAGTCAATGAAGAGGTGGGGGAGAGACAATGGCGGGGCTGGGGTGAGAGATTGGCGGGGCGGGGGAAAGAGATGATGGGGGGGAAAAGAGTGAGCGGGGACTAAGAATGGGTGGGGAGACAATGGGGGGAGTGGAGAGAGTGGATGGAGGAAACAATGGCAGGGAGAAAGCAGAGAGAACGGCTGGGTGGGAGAGAGAGAATGGGCGAAGGAGAATGAATAACACAGCATGCATGTGGACAATATTAGACAAATACCATTATTATATTTATTTTTTTGGGGTGTTATCTGTTGTATAAATTATTTTCTAATGTGTGCTGGTTTTTCATTTTGAAAATCTGGTCACCCTACCTGCTTGGGAGCTGGACTAAAACCTGCTATATCAATCAAAGGATGCTTTAAAGCAGGGGGGTGCAGATTATTCAGGGGGGCGTGCGGCAGTTGCAGAGGCCCTGCGCTCTTCCCCCAAGGCATTTAAATCAATGCCGGGGGATTATCCCAAGCGCCTCCTATATAGGGCTCCAGCCATCTATTAGCAATCAGCTGGAGCCCTATATAGGGAAACACTGGGTACTCTTTGATAAAGTGCCTTTCGGCAGGAAACGCATCAGAGACCCTTTTTTTGTTCTGTTGTTTGTAAATAAATAGCCTATTTTTAACCTGCCTCCAGCCCGATTTTCTGCAGTGCTCTGCCTTGATTGCTTTGTTTTTCTATGGTAAAAATGCCCCCAAATCAATATCAATGTTGAGACTCAGAGAAACCAATGTTTTTACAGTATGGATCCATCTAGTCTCAAGTTTAGATATAGCGTTGATATTGTCACCTCCTCCCCAATTAAAAGATAATTTGTCTATACCTATACATATAATGCCTGTAGGATCATGGTTGTGTTGTTCGTAAAAATGTCTGGGCAGATTATGCTGTAAAAATCCTTTTTGGATATTGGTGATATGCTCAGCAAAACGTAACTTAATCTTTCTATTTGTGCGCCTTATATATTGTTATTTTTACAGGGGCACTGTATGAGATAAGCTATATTTGTAGAATCACTATTTATGAAATGGTTAATTTTGTGATTTATTCCTGTATGAGTAGACGAAAAACTCATGATCTGTTTAGACCCATGAGGATCCAATTTGCACATTTTACACTTCAGGCATTTGTAAAAGCCTGGTGTCCATAGATGTTGCAGAAGTTGTTTCTTTATAAGAAGATTTGATACAACTTGGGGCTATTTGAGTCTTAATTGTATCCGCTTTAGTAAATACTATTTCAGGAATTTGAGGAAGATGAGATTGAAGAATTGGATCTTTTAGTACAAGATGACAGTGTTTTTTTTTTTATAACTTTTTTAATTGGGGGGGGGGGGGCCGCTAATGAATTCTATTGGGTGATGAATGGAATGTTTAATTGATTATCTGATTCTCTGGTGGTTTTGGTAGAATTGTATTTTAGAAGATCTTTTCAATTTTTTGGATATTTGAATAAGCTTGTTCTCAGATAGATTCCTTATAGTTTTTAGATCTAAATTTATTTAGCATTAGTTTTGCTTGCTGTTCATATACACTATTATTCGAGCAGTTATGCTTAACTCTCCTTAGTTCCCCTTGTGGGATATTGTCAAGCCAAATATTGTGATGGTTGCTATTGGTTTCGGTGTAGTTGAGGCAACTTACCGATTTATGGTAAGTTTTCATGCAGATGTTACCATCTTCTAAATTTCAACGTGAAGTGCAAATTAAATGTGTTGTGATAAATATAATCAAAAAATGCTAATAATGTGTCGTGATCACCTTGCCAAATAAAAAATAGATCATCCACATACCTTGTCCAGAGCACCAGGTTTGCACTGAACATATGCTGGGACCAGATGGTTTGATCCTTCCACAACCCCATTAGGGGATTTGCATAGCTCGGTGCAAACCTGGTCCCATGGCAGTGCCCTTAATCTGTAAAAAATAATTCTTCATTGAACCAAAGAAATGTGAGTGAGTGTAAATTGAATTAATGTGATTTAGAAATTCAATATGTGCTCCAGTGTATAAACCTTCTAATTCTAAAAAATATTTTGCTGCTGTGCATCCATGTGTGTGATCTATCACGTGTAAAGTGAAGTGACATCACACGTAACTTAATCATTTTGATTGGTCCAAACAATATCATTTAATACATTTAAAATATGAGTGGTGTCTTGTAAATGTGATGTAAGTTTCTTGACCGGCTTTTGGAGAAAAAAATCTAAATATATATATATATACACACTGACGGCGGCGAAGGAGGGAAAAGCGGAGAAACTGCTGCAAGTTCTGACGGAAATGCTCATTATTATACTGCAGTTTGTATGGTATACAGACAGCGGCAAAATAAATAATATATGCATATATTATTTATTTTGCGCCGTCTGTATACCATACACACTGCAGTGTAATAAGCATTTCTGTCAGAACTCGCAGGATTTGCTCCGCTTCTCCCTCCTCCTGCATCCTCGTCCTGCCCTTCTCCGCAATCTTTGCTGTTTTGTACCGCTGTCACGTGACACGCCATGGGTCACATCAGACGTAGCGATGCTCGCTCAGCATACGCTGCTGCACCTCTCTCTTTCACCTCCTGCTTGCCACCTTATTACAATTAAACATGCTTAAAAAAATCATAAGGTATAAAAATTATAGAATATAAGAGGAAAATACCGCTAGGCTAGCTAATATACAAAAATATAGCATAATATTCTACACTAAGGGACATTTTTAAACATTTAATAATAATATTAACATACAAATATAGCTAAACCAGCTGTCTTTGGTACCGCAACCACCTGCGGTCACGGCACCGAAAGATTACCGTAACGGGGGGTCCCAATAAGAAGCATGGACCCCCTGCAGTGCGATTGTGGCACACACCGTCTCGAGCGCCGCAGACCTTTGCTTCTTTGACCGCGGCGTTGGAGATGGCGAGTCGCGCTACATTGGCACAGTTTTCAGTAGAAGTGGATGTTTCGATTTTTACGTTTTGTAACATGTTTGGAAGAAGGCTGAGTTTATTCACTTTAATTCATCGCCTATAATCATTAGGCGTACTATACCTTTACCATTTGGCAGAATGTCTTTAAAACGCAGATCACGGCTGCATCCTGCCCTCTGAGAAGATGAGGTAATGAGCCTTTTGTACAGCACCTTCTGTCATCAGCATTGTTGTGCTTCTCTGAGTGAGGTTCTTTGGGCCAAACTCTCAGAAGCAATTGAACATAAACTGTGGAACAAAGGCTAAAAAGGGCACAAAAAGCGTTACATGCGGTGGGGGGTTGGGAGTGATTTCAGTTTGTTACAACTGCCCTGTGAGTTGTTTGTGGGATAGCACCTTAAAATACGGAGCATAGAATTATCCACAATGCCAATGACTTTATTTTTCCTTCCTCTCGCTTTCCTTCTCTTAGCAGGGATCTGTGAGCTCGGAAGCTGAGCTCTCACAGTACTTCTCACAGGATGTCCCCAGCCAGTCGTCATGTTCCGACACGGTGGTGACTGGCTCTAGTGATGAGGAGCAGCTGCGCCTCAGAAGTGGAAACAACTCTCTGGATGACAACACTGCTCCTTTGAGCGCTGCCAGTAAGATTCAACAAAAACCGACCCATGTCGTTTACATTGTGAATAGGCTTTGACGTGTCTCTGTATTGATAAGCCCTTAATTCGGAAAAGCCACAAAAGGGATTCAGTTTGCACCTGACACTGATGATAAAATAACGCATTGTTTGTACAAGGTTTTTCTTCTTACATTTTCTGTGTATGGAACACTGCCAGTGTATACTGCACTGTATGTAATGCAATGGAGCCACAATAGGGAGAAGGGGAGTAGTGCTAAAGCCAATGCCTGGATATTAAGCCAGTTGCTGTATCTTACTGCTCCTTGGGCATTAGAGTGTAAGCTCTTCTGGGAGGGAATTCATTGTAAATTATTTAGAAAATCTCAATGCTGATAATACTGAAGTCTGATGGGTCAAGACAAGGCATTTGCTGTCTGACAAGGCTCCTTAATTCCACTTAGAAATGTATTAAACCATGTTAGTAATATCCATAGTAAGCTGTTTGCTGGTCTCTTTGCAGTCAGCCTCTGCCTCAGACCCTTTTTTGTCTTGCAGGTTGGTATAGTACTTCTCTTTATTTATAAAATGTTTTACCAGGAAGTAATACATTGAGTTACCTCTCGTTTTCAAGTATGTCCTGGGCATAGAGCAGGGGGGCGCAAACTTTTTTCCCTGCGCCCCCCTGCCGGCTGTCCCCTCACTCCCGCGCCCCATTCAACCCCACCTTACCCGCGCACCGGCGTAATGACGTCACGTTGCCATAGCAATGTGACATCACATGACCTCGCAGCGTCATTTTGACGCCGCGTTGCCATGGCGACGCAGGGAGGAAGCCGCCGGAGCCACGGTAAGTTAGGTTTACAGAGGCTCTACAGCTCCCCCGGCACTTAATTTAAGTGCCTTCGGGAAGCGCGCAAGGCCTCTGTAAACCCCGTGCCCCCCCGCCGGCAGTCTCGCGCCCCCCAGTTTGCGCACCGCTGGCATAGAGTGAAGATGACAAACAATGCATGGTTACAAATACATGGTTACAAATTTCTGGTGTAGAAGTCACTGTTTCTTATATAACACTGACAATGTAGTTTAGTCTCTACACTGAATAACTTGCCATTCAAGTTTGGTGCTTGGTGCCCTGTGAGATAAAAAAAATAACTTGCCCAAGGTCACAAGCAGAGCGGACATTGGAATTCAGTCCTGGTTTACCTGCTTCTAAGGTAGTATTCTTACTGTGGAGACTAAGGGTACGTTTTGTTGGGAATCTGAGTCTCTCAGTTCAGATGCAAGTACCTACAGTACCGTAATTACCAACCACTACTGCACTGAACACTTTTCAAGAGTACTTGTTCAGAGTAACTGCTGTTTTCGTTTAGACTGCAGTATTTTTAACACTGTTTCTACTGTATGGTCACGGTTTATTCACGAAAGCTATTATCTTTCAAGTAAATGGTTCTTTTAAATTGCTAATTGTTTTTGCCCTCTTGTATAAAGTCCTAATACTTTGTATCTGTTGTTTAAGGAAGGCTTGTCAGTATTGTCACTCTGTTAAAGGGACATGCTAGCCCAGTGGTATAATAATTCAGTACTGTACTCAAGTGCCACCAACAGGCCAGGTATTAGGGATTTCCCTGCTTCAGCACAGGTGGCTCAATCAGTTGTTCTGTCTAAGAATGAGCCACTGATTGAGCCAACTGTGCTGAAGCAGGGATATCCTTAAAACCTGACCTGTTGGTGGCCCTTGAGGACTGGAGAGGGCCACTCCTGCTCTCACTCTTTGGTGTATGTTGAACTGGATGATAATGGCTCAATGAGCTCTTAGCATTCAAGTCTCAATATGTTTAAATGTATTGCACGTCTCTGTGACACGAGAAAGGGTTTTTAACCTCTTCGGAGCGGGAGGGAGAAACATTGAAGGCGCTAGTGTGTTATTGATATACTGGAAATCAATTTGTTTCACAGCCGCCTTGTTTATTTCATGGCTAGTTTTTCAGACAGATGAGAAGGGGTTTTTCCATGCTACCAGCCTATGAATATGTCAACATTGAAGAATAAACTGGCACTGGGAAATTCATTTTCCAGGGACTTTTTGGCATTGTGTAGGCTGGAAAAAAAGATCTCACCGTGAACCAAGTGTGAGACTGATAATGTTCTGGTTACAATATTTATAACACACCAGCCTTCCAACTTGCATATGTGAATACAATGTGCTGTGAATTGGTGGGGGGAGGGTGCGCTCATAAATTAGGTATAATTCTTTTTGTGAAATAGGCTAAAGCTGTTTCCATGAATTTGTGCCAGTGTCTGGATGTATTCTTGGAAAAACAGAGCTACTAAAATTTGTGTTGCCTGAACAAGTCTTTGGGCTGCTTGCGAGGATCATTTTAGTTTTCCTTGTTTACTTTAACATTTCTTTTGTATATGCATGTAGATATAAGTGACTAATTACTTGTGTTCTAGTATCTTTCTGAATTCTCTATCTCCCGCTAACCATCACCACATATTTACCACCACTCATTCCATTTGTGCACCTCCTACCTGTTCTTCTCGAGACCTACAGTACGCTCTATTGACTTCTCTGCTCTGGCATCTACCCTGAACGCTAATCTCTCTCTCTCCTCCTTATTATCATCATCCTTATCATCATCCTATCGTCAGGTGTAAAATGTGACACCTGGCAGTATGCTTGTGATAATTGATGTATGATAGTGCTGCCAACAGTGTAGAAGGGGTCAGTAAGACCAGGTTCGGGAGTAAGTATGAGAAGCTCCATCTTTGACATGTTAAGTTTGAGTCGGCAGAGGGCCATCAAGGATGATATAGCGGGGAGACATTCAGAGACTTTGGTCTGTACAACAGGTGTAACGCCAGGGGTTGAAAAGTGAATTTGTGTGTCAACAGCATAACGGTAATATTCAAACCCAAAAGTTGTGATACAGTCCTCTAGAGAGAGTATGTTGAGAGAAAAGAGAAGAGGTCCCAAGACAGACCCCTGGGGTACACCCACAGAGAGATTCACTGAGGATCAGGTGTTGGTGAACAAGACACCGAAAGTAAGATGAGATTGGTAAGAGGAAATCTAGGATAGAGCTCTGTAATGGATACCAAGAGTATGTAGAATGTGAAGGAGAGGAATGTGATCTACAGTATCAAAAGCTGCAGAAGGGTCGAGTAATCTAAGCAGTGTGTAATGACCTCGGTCTTTGGCAGCATGAAGGTCATTAGTTTTTTCGTGAAGGCTGTTTCAGTGGAGTGAGCAGTGCGGAAGCTAGATTGTAAAGGATCTAGGAGAGAGGAGGTGGTGGAAATGGAATAAGTGAGAGAATACAAGGCATTCAAGGAGTTGAAAGGGAAAAGGCAGAAGGGACATGGGGCGTTAGACAGGTAGGGTCAAGCTTGCTATTTTGCAGTATAGGTGTAACTATTGTGTGTTTGCAGGTGGTGGGAAAGGTACCAGAGCTGAGTTGAAAATATCCGTGAGTATAGGGTGGAAAAAAGAGATAAAGTCTTTAGATGCTGCAATCTGATACCCTGCAAGACATTGCTGTGAAGGCACTGAAGGGGTTAGCATTCAATTGCGTTTATGACTTTTACAGTACTCAGAAGTACCGTTACTGTATCTTAGGCTGGGCATTAGTGTGATAAATTCTTTCTTTTTATTAGTGCCAAATCATATCAGCCTAAAATCTTATTTAAGTAACTTTAATTGTGAGATGAGCTTAGAGGCTGGAAAAAACTCTTTCATCTATTTCCTGCCAGCAGTGCCTACAACTCATTGCAAACCAATGGGTTTCAGGCAACATTAGTACTGAAGGGGTTATAATCTATTTTAAAGAAGAAAAAAAAAACAGTGGGTATTGTGTGTGTGTGTGTTTATATACATATGTATGTAATATATATATTGTAGGGATGTGCTATAAACCACCAATATCTGTGAGATTGAGGAAGCTAAAATACTTTTCCAAGTGGAGAAGGCATCAAAACAAGGTCAAATATGGGTTATTTTAATTATCCACACATAGACTGGGGCAATGGGATTAGCATTACAACAAAAGGAAACAGGTTTTTGGGGATGTTTAAGACAATTACATGATCCAAATTATTGAGGAACCAACCAGGAGAGTGGCAATACTGGATTTGCTAATATCAAACAATATAGATGTTATAACAAATATTCAAGTCCGGGGGAGGGGGGCGCGGAGAATCCTTGATGAAAATTTTAATTAAAGGTGGGGACGAGTACAAGTAAGAACCTGACTTTGATGCATCACCTCTTCAGGGGCTAGCACAGTAAGCCCAGTGCCATCTCATTCCAATCAATGGACGTTATGGGCTGATCACGGTGGGATCGGCTGCTTCAGGGACCTTAGTCTTATGTAAAGCTCGTTGAGTTCACATTTATCTGGAACAAAGTAGGATGAATTTAAAAAACAAAAATATTGTCAGACACACACAAATCACACACAGTGACGGGTGCACATACCAGTGCCGCAACTAGCTAATTTTGTCCCAGTGGCAAGAATATAAAATTGATTTGCATTGTAGTTGAATTTTGTTGCCAGTTGTGGTCAATGTTAATGTCACTGATCGTCATCAGTGACGAAGTTGAGACTTGGAGATCGAGATGTTCGTCAATCTCGAATATGGTACTAACAATGTGTGCTTCAGTCGTGATATCGAAGTAGTCGAGTTTCTGGTCATTGCCAGTGATCGATGCTGAAGCTGTAACAACAAGATCCAACTGCTAGTCAATGGTAACAATCGATGCTGAAGTTGTATGATCATTGTCATTGTCACTATCAGGTCTCGGTGTCGAGGTTGTAACGTTGGAGAGCTCAGAGGATAGGTGCATTTGGAGCGTTGGGTTATTTTTCACTAGCTATTTCCCTATTTCTTTCCACATTTTTTCATTAGGTCTTGTGGCGAGTTTTGATTGTTTACAAAACTCTGCCCCAGACGGTCGTTTGGAATTCATGGTGTTTGATATTCGTCAAGCATTAAACAAAAGGAATATTTTTTTAAACGTGTACCTACTGGCCAACACAATAGCCTGTATTCGGGAAATAATTCTGTGAACAGTCGCATAGCGAAGATTAGAGCCGACTGTTGTTATTTCAAATGTGGCGAGATATTATGTATGTTAGGTACCCCCTAGTCTTCTTGGCAATGTGATTGGCTTAAAGCACGCCGATGGGCGTGACATTTCAAAGTCTTCTCACAGGTCCGGATCACTATTTTTCTCATGTCACTGCTTGAAGTAGACTTTATTTCTTTCTCAGGCACGCACGCAAAGATAGTGGCTGTCCTAAAAGAATTAATTTTGTTGATTAGTTTTCTGCTTTATGCACCCCTCAGCTATGTGCCTGAGGCAAATGTCTCACTTGCCACACCGCTGGCGCACACATACCGTGATGGGGAGCACTCGCACATACCCACACAGTGATGCGCACGCACAGTGATGGACGCGCAAGCACACATACACACACTGTGAGTGGTCCAAACAGTGACAGGCCTGCACACACAGTGAGGGGCATACCACAGTGATAGGACACACAGTGTTACAGTGTTATATAGTTACACAGTAGATGAGGTTGAAAAAAGACATACTGTACGTCCATCAAGTTCAACCTATGCTAAATTTGGACAGATACTTTATCCTATATCCATTTTTATGGTATATTTATCCAGAGAAGGCAAATAAAAAAAACTCCAGTGAAATCTAATGATATCTTATAAGGGGAAAAATAAACTCCTTCCTGACTCCAAATATTGGCAATTAGATTTCTCTCTGGATCAACATCCTTCCCATGTTTACTTATTTGGCATATCCCTGCATACCTTTTCTTTCTAAAAAGATGTGCAACCATTTTTTTGAAGATATCTATTGTATCTGCCATCACAGTCTCCATGGGTAATGAATTCCACATTTTAACTGCCCTTACTGTAAAGAACCCTTTCCTTTTTTTCTGTTGAAATCTCCTTTCCTCCAACTTTAAGGTATGACCCTGTCTCGTTAGTACTGCCCTTGGGATGAATAGTTCTTTTGAAAGCTCCTTGTATTGTCCCCAAATATATTTATATATAGTTATCATATCTCTTCTTAGACATCTCTTTTTAATGTAAACAAATCTAATTTAGCTAGCCTCTCCTCACAAATCAGATTATCCATCCCCTTTATTCATTTTGTGGCTCTTCTCTGCACTTTCTCCAGTTCAATAATATATTTTCTAAGGACTGGTGCCCAAAATTATACTCCTTATTCAAGGTGTGGTATTACTAATGCTTTATAAAGTGGTATAATTATGTTTACTTCCCTTCCATCCTTTGCCCGTTTAATGCAAGATAAGATCTTGTTGCCTTTGCAGCTACTGCATGACTTTGAGCACTATTGCTAAGCCTTCTGTCTTCAAGCACTCCTAAATCCTTCTCCATCAAGGACTCCTAATTTATCCCCATTTAATTTTTAAGTTGCCTGTTTATTCCCATTTCCCAAATGCATAACTTTACATTTATCTGTATTAAATAAACCTCATCTGCCGTTTGCCTGCCAAGTTTCCAGTCTATCATAGTCCGTCTGGGGAGAAATTACGTTCTGCTCTGATTCTACTACTGTACCTTACACAATATAGTGTCATCAGCAAGGATGGAGACTTTGCTCTGTATGCCAACCACAAGGTCATTAATAAACAAGTTAAAAAGACTGTGTGTGACAGAGACACACACCGTGCACCCTACCTTGTTTCCTGTATCAGGAAGGTAACAACCTAAACTCACTGTAAAGGAATGGAAGGAGGTGGGGTCGCGTGCAGGACAGGCGGAATTCACACCACAGAGGTTTTGAGAAGCATGGCGCACACGCAGCAGACACTGCGAGTCACGCAACTATGGCAGCACACAACATAGATAACTACTGTAGTGACTAGAGGGTCAATGTGCATGCTCACTTGTGTAGCTTGGCGCCAGCAGTATAGATAAGGACACCATTGGAGCTGCGCGCATGCACAGAACTAACAGTGGCCAATATTTCCTGACATTTTGCATTTTCCGGGTTTTCTAAGTTTGATCGTGGTGAGGAGTCTAAGTTGCTGGAAACCAGGAAATGTCATGGATAGTGGAAACACTGCTCATAACACAGATAAGTTGCCATTTGTAAGGACATTTATGAAATACATGAAGCTTTAGCAACTACAGTATGTGTACAGTACACAGTAAAATGCACAGTGCACAGTAAAATGTGCACATTTTCTCCTATGAAACTGATACATAATAGTAACGTATACTTGGAAACATGGTAGATATTCCCGAAAAACAGACTTTTTGTAGATTTGACACTTGAAATGTCCAATATAGGCAGTAACTGCCTCAGTAAAATAGATAATTATATAAAAGAACCAGAAGGTGTGTCGGAGAAAGATAGTGAATGAAAACTAGTGATGTTTAGTATCATCCTCCAGAAATTGCTCCATAGATCTGGATGCAACATTTATAATTAAGCACTTAGAAAATATTATAGTAAAAAAGAAAAAATTGAGATAGGCATGAAAAGGCTGTTAGTAGGGTGTTTGATTATAATATCATATCAATATAGTAAACGAGTGGATGGCATTTAATCACGCAAAATATGTTACTATAAGGTGGGAATAACTTGTAACAGTGATTTTAGTCAGGGCCGCCGACAGATTACCTGGGACCCAGGACTAAAGTTTCGACCGCCCCTTTCCCCCCTTCACCACCTCACCCCTGTGTTGGCTATCTTGCGAGCCACTACATTTCACACCTCTTCATGAGCCATTGTCTCTCTCTTACCCCCTTTCTTCCTCACTCTCTCCCCATCACCTCTCCCTCATACACCACCCCTCAATCTCCCCCCCCCTCCGCTATCACTCAATTACCGCCCTCTCACTCAGTCCTGCTCCCTCAATCCCCCCCTCCTCACACTCCTTCCCTATTCCCCCATGGCCAAACACACAGAATTCCCCCCCAATACCCATACAATTCCCCCTTACAAAATACATACTTATACTACCCCCCTAAATATATACTTGCACGAACCTCCCCAAATACATACATGCACTAAGCCCCCCAAATACATACCTGCACTAACACCTCCCCGAATACATACAGTAATCCTCCTCTGCGCCCCTCCCCCCTCCCCTCACACACACCTTTCCACCCAAATACATACTTTGGAGTGAGGGAGGCCCGCAGCTGGGGAGAGCCGGGGCTCAGAAGTTGGCCTGGGACACTTGTTCCCGGCACTCCCCCTCTGTCTGCGACCCTGATTTTAGTATAACATTCACATCGGAACATATTATCTTCCAAGTACTATCTTTAAGTGCTACAGTATTTTTTTAGGTTATTATTCATCAATAGATGGCGTGTAGGAAAGTACAGATGTAGCAAGACTAGAGCTAAAGTCGGCAGCACTAGGGACAGTGTCTGCCACGATTGCGCTGTGCGGGGGTCCATGCATCTTAATGGGACCCCTCGCCGCGTTAAGCCTTTGTAAACGGTAAGCTTTGCTACATCTGTATTCGTATTTCCGATTTCCTATTTTAGTGAAGAGGAAGCTCATAAATGATTTGGGATCAACATACCCAACAGCCCATTATTGAGCTATGTTTTCACATGATTATAAACTTGGTTTAAACAGTCATACATTTCATCTTATTTAGGTCCCAAAGAAAATGGAACGATAAAAGGAGAATGTGGTGCCTTAGCCTCCCAGAAAAATGGACATATTCCTGCTCCATTTAACAAGCATGTCGCTGCTGCTCGCCAGTCCAGTCTTAATGGGAGTCCACAATCTATACGCAGCCCTCTTCTACGTCAGCGAAGGGTCATGTGCTATGATGATGAGGATGATGCTACTGAGGAGGATGAATTCACCAACAAAGAGGAGAGGCTTTTCAAGGACAACATGGAGAAAAATGCTGATGAGGATTCTGGGATTGTTATGACAACCACTTCCCTGGACGTTGATGATGAAATCCAGGACACTGAGCTGGCCAACAATATTATCTGCGAAACAGCAACGTCTCTGTGTGGCAGCTCAATGGAGTCTGAAGACAGCTCAATGGAGCAGATGGTGGACTCTCCTTTTTTGGCACTCAAGTCTTTTAAATACTCAGGTAGGACAGAAGCACGTCCCTGTAGTTTGGGAATAAAGGAACCCCTGGAAGGGCAATCTGAGATCAAGAGATCCCCAAAGCTGGAGCACAAGGCTGTCACTAGGGTGAAGAGCATGCTGGGTAATGAATGCCCTAATTCCCCAAAGCTAAAGAGCGAGGAGAATAGTTTGCCTGCAAAACCAGCAGCGAAACCTGTTCCCCATGGGAAAATCACTGAAGGAACAGAGATCTCAGGAAAATGCAACATCGAGACAGTTGAATTGATTTGCAGAGAGCATGAGTCAATCGGGCTGGATTTGGAAATTAAAGAAACTCCCTTAAGAGTTATTATAACTGGTTTACGGCCAGGTGGAGAGGCAGACAAGGTAACTTCACATTCCAAGTGTTTTATTGCCATGCATATACTTAGTTTTGTGATTTAATAATTTAACTTTTCACAGTCATATAATCATACTGTATGGGATTGATATGTATTGTATGTCTTTATTTGTATAGCGCCATTAATGTACATAGCGCTTCACAGTAGTAATACACGTGGTAATCATATAAATAACAAATAATAAACAGATATAAATAACAGGTCATGGGAATAAGTGCTTCAGACAAACGTAACATTTAGGAAGAGGAGTCCCTGCCCCGAGGAGCTTACAATCTAATTGGTATGTAGGAGGAACGTACATAAACAGTAGGAGGGCATTTTGGTAAGTGCTTCTGCTGGGGGCCAAGCTTTATGTATCGTGTCTAGTAATATCTACGGTGCTAATCATATGCTTCTTTAAGCAAGTGGGTCTTAAAGGTGGATAGAGTGGGTGCTAGTCGGGTATTGAAAGGAAGGGCATTCCATAGGTGTGGAGCAGTCAGTGAGAAAGGTTTAAGGCGGGAGAGGGCTTTGTAATGTAGCTTTTGGCATACATATGCTATACATGTCTATTGTGCAGCTGCACATGCAATAAGGCACATAATTTTATTAACCATTAATCCACCTTCAGCCCTAGGCTAACGATGGATATAACTGGTTATCTCACTCATGTTGTGCTTGCTGACTGTACCGCTCAAAGTCTTCATAAGTGAGTTATGGAAAAATCAAACATGCATCACATGCACCACAACTGCAGCACGTTCCTCTGAGCCAGTTTCCACCTAGTCTGAGTATCTTCGTTGTGCTGCCCTCTTACTGCCACTTATTAACTAATAACTGAGTAGATTGATGCTTTTTAATCTAAATATAATTTTTATTTCACATGGTAAAACATATCTGAATGCTAATTAGCTGCTCTGTTTTAAGAAATGTTTCCATTTTACAGCTTATAGCAGGGGCAGAAGATCTCTGAAAGTTAGATTGTACTGTATATATTTTGTACGTACACACACACACACACACACACACACACATATATGCGTATATATCTAGAAAGGGTAATTTAAATCAATAAAGCAGAACAAACATGCCATAAAAAAATTAATACAGTACAATCTAACTTTCAGATATATACGTGTATGTGTGTGTATGTATGTGTGTATGTATATGTATTTGTATAAGAATAATACTGTATGTTCATAAACACATGCCAGGATATGAGTGTGTAGGTGCGTGTGTATGCACTCTTTGCCCTTTGCTCATGCAGGGATTGATTCTGAAGCTGATTTGACCTGATTTATAACTGTAATGTTAGGAATCTATGGGAAAATTGGCTGTCGGAGATGAGATTGTATCAGTAAACGGTATCCGAGTGAGCGGGATGTCATACCAGGAAACCTGTGATTTTGTCCAGCACTTACCTCCAGCTGTAACATTGGAAGTCCATAAATTGGTATCAGGTAACTAATTATACATTGCTTACTAATTGGTATATTTCTTAAGCAGAAAATACTCTGAATGCTTTTTCTTTTTTGCTGCGTAAAGGACATTGCCATGGGGAAGTTTTAGGTTTGCTCAAATCAATTAATGAATGATCAATTCATTGCATGCTATTTAAGTCTTATTAATGCACTCTTTTCTTTATACTGTGTTATGTACTTTAGAAATGCTATTTAGAGAAAGTAAATGATTTATCGGTTTCTTATTTTGCCGTTTCCTTATGTACACGGTTATATATTATATACTAAGGGGTGTTAAATCATCCTTGCCTTAAATACAGCTAGTAGTGCTGGGGAGTGTGTTTAGATGGTGACGTGGTGATAATTGTGCAAGTCTTGTATCTTGTTGAACCCATGTTAAATCTGATAAGAAAACAGATTAATTGGGACCACAGAACCAGTGGTACACAACTTGATTACCAACTCTCTTGGTCTTCAAGATGTTGCCATAGGAAAATGTAGCAATGCACTTCATCTACGTTGAAACATCTGAAGCAAATCCAGAAAGAAATGAACAGACACCAGGGGTAGAAAAAAGGGGGCGTGCGTTTTCTACTGCAGGGGTGCACAAATTGGCGAGCGCGAGATTTTCTGGGGGGGGATGGGGGAGTGGGGTGCGGCGCTTACAGAGGCCCCCGCACTCTTCCCGAAGGCATTTAAATGAAATGCCGGCGGAGCGGCTCAGGCGGCTTCTGGCGACGCATCGCCATGGCAACTTGATGTTGTGACGTTGTGATGTCAGAACGCCGGAGCCAAGATAAAGAGGGGTGGGGGTGGGCAGGTTTGAAAGCCGGCAGGTAGTGGGGCAGAGGAGAAAGATTGCGCACCCCTTTTCTACTGGTTGGGTCTGCAGACAGACATGCATTGAAAATATTTATTGGACTGGAAAGGAACTAATTTACGATTTTGCAACTCCTCAGTTTCCCTAATAAAGGGGCAGTCCCTCCTAATGTGCTACAGAAGGGAACCAAACACAGCGTCAAGTTTTATTTGGTAAATGTAACGATTGAAAACTTTCTTTTGAAAAAAAACCAGACAATCATTTCCTAAACTTTAGAAAATGTTCTTGATAATCAATTTCTTTAGATTTATTTATAATTTGCATCTAATATCTTTTGGTGATTTGACTGTCAATCCTCAAAAGTCCCAGGTAAATAATTAGATGTTCTCTGTTAATTATGGTAACCTCTCCCACCCCCCGCACCCCTCCAGTAAAAAGTACTGTAGTAGTGCAGACCGCTGCATTAAATTCACACTGAATATTATATAACAAAAGACAAAAATACCCAAATGCTTCACCCAATATGACAAAAAGTATATAGTTAAATACCTATCTGTTTGTCTTCTCATAAGTAAGGGTCATTTAATTAAACCCTTTGGCCAAAGCATTATAAGCCTGCAGCCACGCCACGGCATGACCAGTATGCAGGTCCTAACACTACCTGTGAGTATTTTCATTTACCTCTGTTATTGAGGGAGAAATATCTCAATAGTGCAGTCTTCCACAGGTACATGAAAATCCTGCTACTTAAAAAGTGGGGAGGAGTGAGTTTAAACTGCTTTGGCTAAAGTTTTTAACTAAATGACCCTTACTTATGAGAATACAAACATTCAAGTATTTAACTATGTATTTTTTGTCATATTGGATGTAGCATTGGGTATTTTTGTCTTTTGTTGTATACAATTGGTCACACCATGTAGCACTCCTTTTGACACACACACACACACACACACACACACACACACACACACACACACACACACACACACACACACACACACACACACACACACACACACACACACACACACACACACACACACAATGTGGTGGGAGTTAGTGCCTGCTGGCACACTGAATATTATCTGCAGTGTTTAGAGGAAAACCTAATTTAAGTAACACCCCATTTAGAAATTGTTTTTTTCATCTGGCTCATGAAAGAGCCAATATGCCATTTTTGCAATATATGTCTTCTGTATACCTCTTTCCATAGCATATAAACCAATATATTCTGAAATGCTATACTTCCCAACACATAAGTTATTGTAATTTGAGTTCAGAAACTGCCAAATATTTCCTTCCAGGGTGGAAGCTACAAACAGCGACAAAACTGTTCAACTCTTCAGGAAGTAAATGTGGATTTGTTATTTTAGAAGATTGTTTTGATACAAGACAATAACTGCTTCATAGAACATTTAGTTAGTTCTAATTAATGGATTCTGAATTTACCCGCGTGCCCTGTAATGTTTCTTGGGTGTCTTCATTTTGTTGAAATATTTTGAAAGATTGATTTACATTTCATTTTACCACTTACACAAATTATACAGTTCAACCCAGTTATAACGCGATCCATTACAAGGCGAATCCGCTTATAACGCGATGCAAGCGTGGCTCCCAATTTTCGTATTTATGAATACTTTACAACACGATTATTGGTATCTTAAATACTTTATTGTACAATGCATATGTAACCCTTTTTGTGAACCGGCCGACCCACCCAATCTCACATTGGCCCCTCGTGGTCTAACCGGTCCCTGTATCCCTGCAACACACCTGCTCCTAAAGGGTTACTGAAACACACCTGCGGCTCCAGGAGATCTGAGCCTCCGCTAGCTGGGAGCCTGGGGGAAACCCTTACCATTACCTGGTGCAGCGCCTCCACTTACCCAGGATCCCCCGTTAGGAAAGATAGCCCTGAATAAGAAATACCATAACACACGTAGATATAAAACAATAGCTAACACTTTACTTAATAACACATAACACAGTACATAACATCATAACATAACCGGATGCTCTATCCGCATCACCTCGGCCCAATGTCTGGTGTTCCCCACCCAGTGTCCTGTGATCACCCCACACCCAATGTCCCGCAATCCTGCGAAAGGTCGTGGGTGACTGCGCAGTCACTATGTTAAGCTAGGGCCCAGTTGGTGCACTTTATAATATTGAAGATACCTTCCGAGCACTCCGATGCTCGGGACCGCAACTCTCTTCTCAAAGGGTCAGACGTCCGTCTGATCCTTTCCAGGTACTCTGCCGGTGGACCCCAACGAGGGTCCCACCGCTCCACGGGAACTGCAACCGGATCACGGCAACACCAACCGCATGGGAACAGCAACCGCCGCTATCCCTATCACTAACTACTGCTAGAGTGACAGCAACCCTAACCTAGGGCCTGTCCCTGTATCCACCGCAACCTGGGATGGCTTGGGGGAAAACTCCTAGGGCCTGTGGACATAACCTGCCCCCCTTCCCCCAGCTACCCAGTCCTAACTGTAACTGACAACTAGCTATTAACTAGCTACTCCCAAAGCACCTGCAGCTGACACACCGCTCACACTGTCAGCCTGCAGGGATCCACACTTCACACACACTGCACGCACTGTGCCCAACACATACAGCGACACTACTCACAGACAGCTGCAATCACACACAGCCCCTGGATCCCGCAGCAAACACACTGCTAGCACACTGTGCCTCTTTGACAGTGCCCACAGCTCTCTCCGCTGCGACACTGCCAAACCAGCACCTTCCACACTCAAGGGTCACCTCCCTAGCTAAGGCCGTCCCTCTTCAGTTACCCCCTGCCCTTACCCGGGAATTGGGGCCTGCCTGGGAATCTAGGGAGGACCCTTACCTGATGCAGGAGCCACGCGCTCCCTGCACCCTTCCTACTCCTTCCTCTGCTCTGCCCTGACTGACTGTTGCAAAGCCCGGGAAATGAATCTATATTCCCGGGCTGAGCTTCCTCCAACCCTATTGGCTCCTCTGGGGCACCTGGTGCCTGTCTCCCTAAGCCTCCTGGGAATTGTAGTTCCCAGGGGCTGCCTAAAGCATTGGGGCCGCGTGCGCGCTTCCCTCGCGCATGCGCGAACCCCTAATGGCCGCCTCAACCTTCCTATCCTCTTCCCTACTCTCGCGCGACCTCTCCCTATCTCTGGAGTCCCATCGCGCGCTTTGTACTCACTGCGCATGCGCGAGCTAATGCGCAATGGCGGCGCCCTCCTCACAAGCCGCCCAGCCGGTGGCAACGCGATCGCGGCCCTAGCGACGGCCCGATCGCGTCCCCGGCAACCACAGCTCCGATCGGCTCCCTGCTCTGGCCCCCACCCTCGCGAAGTGCCGGCGGGTCCGTCAAAGCCTCCGGCGGCACCCGCTACCGCACGGCACTCGCGGAGGGGGGCCAGAAAGAGAAAATTTACATCAGGGCTACACATACAATTGTACATTATTTCTAACGCGATCCGCTTATAGCACGATGTGATTCTTTGGACCCCAAGCACAGCGTTATAAGGGGGTTGAGCTGTACTTTGTTTGCTGGAAAATTTTCAATGTGCTCTCTCAGAACCTTTGTACTGTATTTACCAAGGAGGAGTCAATTGCAAAAATATTGCAACAGGAGGAAGCCACAACCTCTATATTAAAGAACAAATGGTTAACGAAGGAAGAAGTGCATAGGCGGCTTGATAAAATTTAAGTAAATATAGCACCTGGCTCCGATGGCATGCACCACAGGGTTCTCAAGGAGCTCAGTACAGTAATAGCCATACCATTATATTTAATATTCGAGTACTCTTATTTCCATGGGCTTAGTACCACGATAGGCATAAAGCAGACATGGTGCCTATATTTAAAAAGAAAGGTAGAATCAGAACCGGGGAATTGCAGAACTGTAAGCATGACATCAATAGTGGGAAAGCTACTTGAAGATTTAGTACGGGATAATATTCAGGAATACCTACTGTAATAGATAACAAAATTATTAGTAATAGTCAGCAAGGATTTATGAAGAGGTCGTGCCAAACTAATCTTATTAGTTTATTTGAGGAGGTAATTAGGAATTTAGACCAGGGTAATGCTGTTGATGTGGTCTACTTAGATTTAGCAAATGCTTTTGATACTGTTCCACACAAGAGGTTAGTATACAAAATAAAGGAACTTGGACTCTGTAAAAATATTTGCACCTGGATTGAAGGATAGACAACAGAGAGCTGTCATAAATGGAACTTTTACAGGGTGGGCTAAAGTTATAAGTGAAATATCTCAAGGTTCGGTACAGGGACCCCTGCTTTTTCCTTTATTTATTAATGACCTTGCGGTTGGCATAGAGAGCAAAGTCTCCATCTTTGCTGACGACACTAAATTGTATGAGGTAGTAAAATCAGAGCAGGGTGTAATTTCTCTCAAGAATGACTTAGATAAACTGGAAACTTGGGCAGATATATGGCAGATGAGGTTTAATACAGATAAATGTAAGATTATGCATTTGGAAAACAAGAATAAACAGACAACTTACAAATTAAATAGGGCAAAATTAGGTTAATCATTAATGGAGAAGAATTTAGGAGTACTTGCAGAGAGCAGGCTTAGTAATAGTGCCCAATGCCAGGCAGTAGTTGAACACACAAGATGAAACCCGCTCTACCTACGGTGACCTGAGGTCATGAAACAGACAGGTGCACTAGGGCCAGCAATAGTGGCCAAAAGAAAGAGATCCAGACAGAGCACAGACACTGTGAACGGAGAAGATCCCTATAGCATGCACTCAATGTCTGTATGGGAATGATACCTTACATATGGATATCACATGCACAATTATCATGTAATTGGTATGCATTACAGAGAAGCGTAAATGGCTAATGGGTCAGTGCCTCTCTTCGGCACCAAGGCTGTGTAGTGGGTGCCTGCAGGGCGTCCTATAGCAGTGGGCTAGGCATATAAACAGCAGGTTTAAGGTAATTTTATATGCCTAGCACACAGCTATAGGACACCCTGCAGGCACACACTGCTGAAAACCAGCACCTTGCACATACACTAGGCACTTATCACTCACAGGTCCCCGGTAGCCAGTGTTCATGTGCTATAAGGTGTTGGGCTGCTAATATACCATTGCTACCGGTCTTTTTTGGGTTGGAGCATCTGACTCTTAGGGCCCTATTCTATAAGCAACGAGGACACGTGGACACAGCCCTATGAAGAGAGGAGAGAGCTGACATCTGCAATGAGGAGAGAGATCTAGATGCCGGTGAAATTTTAACGCGACCCCGGTTATAACGCGGTCTCGGGGTTCAGCTGTACAAATATATTCAGGGACAATACAAGGAGCTTTCAAAAGAACTATTCATCCCAAGGGCAGTACAAAGGATACAGGGTCATCCCTTAAGGTTGGAGGAAAGGAGATTTTACCAGCAACAAAGGAAAGGGCTCCTTACAGTAAGGGCAGTTACAATGTGGAATTCGTTACCCACGGAGACTGTGATGGCAGATACTATAGATATCTTCAGAAAAAGGTTGAACATCTTTTTTAGAAAGGAAAGGTATACATAGATATATCAAATAAGTAAATATGGGAAGGATGTTAACCCAGAGAGAAATCTTATTGCCAATATTTGGAGTCAGGAATTTATATTTCCCCTTATAAGACATCATTGGATGATGTTTTACTTTGGGTTTTTGTTTGCCTTCCTCTGAATCAATATACTGTAAATACAAATATAGGATGAGTACAGTATATGACGTTTAAATTTAACATAGGTGGACATATGTCTTTTTTCAAACTCATCTACTATGTAACTATGTACAGTAACTTGTCTTTTTATTAAATAAAATAGGAATATGTCAAGGGGATTGTTGCAGTGTAATAGAAAACTAAAGAATGCAATTTCACTATTTTTCAAGTCTCATAAATTATGATTTGTTTCTTACAGCTGTGGATAGACTGTCACACATTATGGCTTCTGGGAATGACACAAGCAGATTTAGTGAGCCATACGAAATGGTTATACAGGAATATCAACAGACTACGCATAAGCAAAACTCCCAGGATATGATTAATGGCTGTAGTATGTTTGATTCAATAGCATCCCCTGTTGTTGTGGCCACGGAGGTACAACAAGAAACACATCAGACCAGCCAGTGTTCTTCATTAAGGGGTTGTGGTGGAATTCCAGTTACTAACATTGATGATTATATCCGTGAATTACCTCTTTCTGAAGTGAATTCCCATAATCCATTAACCACGGGAGACGTCGGCGCCACCATAGAAGAAGGGACTTCTCAAGGCACTAAAACCAATGCAACTGTTGGAAAGGAATCATGCCATATAATTACAAACTGTGCTGATGGCAAAGATCAAACTGGGAGCTTTTTGGGATTTTCTGTTTTGGATTCTCTCCATATAGAAAACAAATTTGCTGTTAACAAAAGCAGCTTAAGTAATTACTCTCGCAATTTTAGCAGCTTCACTGAAGATGATTTCTCTTTGTCAGACCGAATTGAAAGTAGCTCAACTGACCTCCCTAATTCTATGTATGGAGCAGCAGAGGACTCAGACTCTGAGTCTGTAGTGGAAATCCCTTCGGATTCTACAAGTGATATGATCTCATCACTACAGAACCATTCATGTGTGTCTGAAACCCAAAATGCTACCGATTCTGAAGAGGAGCAAATTGAAATCTGTTGTGCTAACGAAACACTGAGCAGTGCACCGCAGCACCACATATCTGCATTGAGTCTGTTTTATCAATCACTCGCATTTACTGATGAACAAAAACAATCGCACAAGGAAATGCATTCTTCAGCATCAAGTCGGGAGAAATTAGAATATTTCAATCGTTGTCCAATATCTGCAGATCAGGTCACTTTTGGAAAAGCCGTTAATTTAACACATTCACCAGTGACATCTTTATTAAACATGGGATCTCAGGAATTGCCAGTGACGATTAATAACAAGGAATGTTCAGGAGATTTTCAGGATGACAGTGCCTTAAAAACAGAGGGTATGGTGGAATTAGCAGCAAAAGAAAAGGCTATGGATATAAGTGGTTCTTCAACTGAAAATGTGCCTTTGTTGAAGGATGGTATGGAAATCTGCTCTTTAAGCATTTTGAAGAATGAAGAAAATCCAACTATCGGACCTCCTCTCAACAACCGTATGGATCTGAGCGAGAATGAAAAATGTGATATTAAAAACCGTGTGAGAACGGATATGTGTTCTCCAGCATCTGTCAGTGCCAAGTCAACTTCCATTCAAAGTATAGGTAAAAGCAGTCATTTTTCTACGCCCAACGATACACGTTTGCAAGGAAAAAAGGAAATGTTGCCAGAAACAAAAACGATGAAAAACTCAACTTTAGATAAATATAAGATGAATGGGCCTTTGTCAAAGCTGCACAATGACGACGAGAGGAAATTAAACAGCAATTTTGAAATGCTGAGTACTCCGGTGTCAAAACCAGGGCCAAAGCTGAAAGGTCTAAGTATCAAAAGTAAAAACAGGGCGAACTTAGACTCGTCTAAAACTTGTTCTGGAAAAGCTGAGGAGTATGATTGCCGAAAACCATCTCCGCAGCCATCACCTAAACTTCTTCCAAAGAGGCCCTCTATGAATGATAGCTCATCTTCAGTCAGAGAGTTGAACAGCAGACCATCCATTTTTCCAAACACGCTTCAATTTGAACAAAAACACAAAACGGTACTTTATTTACCTAAATCTGATCCTTCGTCACTAGTAACTGAAAACTTAAGTGCCAGTGATAATGAAGGTAGGGGTAATGATAAATGTACCATTGAACAGAATTTGGGTACATCAACAGGAAAATATGCAAGTGGAGGCAACAGACAGAGTGGATTCTTAGAAAACCTTGCCAACATGGATGTGGATGATTGTATGCGAACAGAGAATAAAGTCAACATTTCAGCAAAGCCTCATCAGGGAACTGAAACCAGTAAGTGCCCTAACAAAACAGCTGATTCCATTGTAGGCAATGTTTCAAAACATGAACCTATGGGAGTTGTGGAAGACTTGATTACAAATAGAATTGACTTGCTGCCAGTGACTTCTCTCTCACTCCACGAAGAACAATTAGAAACCCATGATATTCAGCGTACATTTATGGAAGTAAAGTTATCATCTTCGCTGTTGGCATCTCCCCTATCTTCATTGAAAAAAGATGATGACTATAATAAAACTGACATCCTGGCCAGTGAGCATGTTCCAACTGCAAATAAGTCCTTTAAGCTAAAAAAGGATACCACGGGTTTTGGAAAGTCAACTATTGTATCTAACCCAGTTACTAGAACATATTCAATGCCAGCACAACTACCAAATTTCATGGGTCATAATGTTACACAGGTGATTGGAAGTCCTACAGATGCACATCTCAATTCTAAAACATCAGAACCAGATATGTTTGAATGCGATTCTCAAGAAGCATGGTTCAAAATTCAAAGTGCCACTCACATGGTTGAGCAGAGTTTGCAAAATGGAAACCCACAGCTAAACCTTACAAAAGATTTTCAAAAACTGACAGCCGATGGTCCAGTTACTAATGAAAAGAACTCCATCAGGACCCAAATATTGAAAAGTATTAAAAGAAATTACTATTATGAACTCAACTGGCCACATGAAACTACCTCTTCTTTCTCTGTAAAGCAGAGAATTAAATCATTTGAAAACTTGGCAAATTTTGACAAAGCAATAATGAAGGTTATTAATATAAACTCCTCTTCTATTGCTTCCAAACTTCCCATATGTAGAAGATCTTCTGGTTCTGTGCCCTTTACTATAAACCCAGATGATACCTCAAGGTTTCTGAGGCGAAGTTTAAGCTCATGCTGTGACAGCCAAAGTGAAGTGACCTTATCAGCTCAAATTAAAAAATCCACTTCAAGTGTGGCCTTAACATGCACTGAAAAGAATACAGTGGATACCCAAAAAGAAATCCCTTGGACAGATCAAAACGTGAAAAGTGGGACTGAGAAAAATGAGAATTCAGCACAAACAACACCAGTAAAGAAAATCAGAGCTACAGGAACCCATATAAGACAGCCATCTTTGTCTCGCTCTAAACTCCGGGAGCTAAGAGCATTGAGCATGCCAGACCTTGACAAGCTGTGCAGTGAGGACTTCTCAGTTGAACCAAAGGCCTCCAAATTCAAAACAGAACTTGAAATTACACCTATAAGATCTTTTGGCGCTGATCGTGTACCAAATCACAATGTGGCTCTTGCAACATGCCTTTCCAAAGTGACCAGATTAAGTTCCAGAGATGGATGTTCTGGGATTGGTACACCTGGGTCAGCATCAGACGATGAGGTGAAAAATGATGGAAAGCTCACCAGAAAATCCTGGTCAATAAGGTGAGGTTTGACTTACAGTGAAAAGATCTGTACTGTACAGTATATGGTATTTTTAGACTGCATTGAGACATGTACAGTATTGTTCATTTAGACTTTTATTATTGATGGTCTTGATAGGAGGGCAAATAAAAAATACAATTAATTTAAAAACAAAAATAAACAAAGATTAGATGTGGTGAATATCATCAGTTATTTGTAACCATAAATCTGCTCTGCACACACACACACACACACACACACACACACACACACACACACACACACACACACACACACACACACACACACACACACACACACACACACACACACACACAAATGTAATGTACATTTTTTTTACTTGCTGTGAATGAACTACTTTAGCTCATTTATCTGCTCTAATGTAGCGTTTTAGTACTCCTGTGCTGCTCATACGATTTGTTTTAGGTTCATTTCTCAGCCATGTTGATCTAATTTTGTTTTATGCCAGAAGCAGAGGAAGATAAAGTCACTTTCCCATGATGAAAAAAAAAAAAAAAAAGCATGACTGAGCAGTCACACAAAGATGAATTCTACATGTATATAGAAAAAACAAGTACACATGTGCTGTCTCCAGCTATAAAATCAAGTCTCTTGATACTCGATGAGTAATTCACTAAACCGTATCTGCAAGTTGGGCACTCAAAGAGTATATTTATTGTAACTAGATTAAAGACAAAATACCGACTCTTCAATCCATAGTTGGACTTTTTTTGCCCTGATGGAGGTCTGACTATGGACCAAAACGTTGGTATTTAAAAAAAAATCTTGTTTTAATAACTATAATCCTTGAGTGCCCAGCTTCCAGATAAGGTTTTCCCATGATGATAACAGTGGAATTTCAATCGTATTTGCCTGCTTTAAAAACAAGGACATTATTCTCATTCTAGCAACTGGCCCCCCAAAACATAAAAGGATTTGTAAACCAGGCGCGGAATCCCGAGCAGAATTTGCTCCTATCAAAATCTACTGCCCGCTTCTGATTGAAGTGTTCTCATGTTCCGTGGCGAGTCTGCAGAAATGAGAATTCAAGTGGTCGTGATTTAAAAGGGCAAAAACAAATACTTGTCACTCTGAGAGTTATTTTAATGTGTCCAGGTCAAGCACATTTCAGATTTAAGTAGAGAAATACTTTTGGATTTTGTACTCGTGTAGCCAGCTGGATAGCTGTTCTAATCATATGTTTTTATTTAGTTTGGATCAACTAATTGTCTCGACCCAGAACCAACATAAGCTGCAGGCTGTTTTGACTTCTGTAACATCCAAATCAGATATCATAACACTGATTCAAGAAGCAAAAGCCCAAGCTGAGGTGAGTTATGTACATATATATATATATATATATATATATATATATATATCAGACCTTTATATAAAGTCTTGTAATGTGAAATCATTTGTTAGGCGACTTCCTATTTTAGAGAGTTAATTTCTTACTCCCTCAGATTTAGAGCAGCATTTCCTCATGCCCATTTTTTATTTTGTTTAAATAAATGCAGTCATTTCTAACATGCACGGCAATGCAATTAAATAAGCTGCCAATCGATCCGTTCTCCCATGACCATTCGGTTAAGATCCTGCTTCCCAGGGCACCCAACATGGCTGCCTACTTCGAGAGAGGAAGTTGTATGGCATCCTAAATGGTTGCTACAGCAACCCGATGAAGCTTAACACATTGAAAGTCACTCGAAAGGGCATAAAGAGTGGGAATATTTTAGTTTATTTAATGTAGTAAGTCATCTCTAATACTACATAACTGATTTATTTAAATAAAACACTTTGAATGCAATTCTGTCTTAAAAAGTCTTATCTTATACAAATGTGTGAGTGAAAATTTATCAGTATAAAAAAGCAGATTTTTTTGTTATGTTTTGTTTTGAGAAATTTCCAAGTAAGCAGGTAAGATATATATTAAAAACGTACCATTGCCCTTGCAAAATTGGTAGCCAAGCCAAAATGCCTGACAGCCAGAACGGAAGTGTAAAGGTAGTTGAAGCAAGAACAAGCATTTTGCCACGACAGATTTTTCTGTCTAAAGTGCATAGTTTTTTTTTTTTTTTTTAAGTAAACAGGGACTGAAGACCCTGGTAAAAATACATATATATTTTTGCGTTTATCTTTGGTGGTGGCAGTGGATAGATATATACTGTAACGGAGTAAAGGTAAATATTAACTCATTGGAAGTACCTTGTGAAGGAGAAAGGTGGGACAGCGAGTTGGCTGTGTGTATTAACCCTGATTGCATGTATAGGTCATGTGCTCACAAGTGTGCTGTTTGTAACAGATGGTACAGTATATTGGAATGGGTTGAGGAAAGATATCAGTCATTTGAGGGTCAATGAGTGTAGTAAAGTGACTCACCTAGATAGTTTTGTACTCTTGTCGCGTATACTGATCAGCATTCTCTCTTCTGCACATACTGCACATGCGATCTGAAAATCTATTATGAAGGGGGATACAGTTTGTATGCTCTATAAAAGATATTAAATTGCATTTCTTCAAAAGATGAAGCTAATGTACAATCTCTTATAAAATTACAACTGTTGGTAACAATCTATTTTCCCTGGTGCCTTGTGCTGGAAGGGAACTAATGATGGGTTAATTGGTAAATCTTGTAAATTGTCAAAGTAGTACAGCTAATTGAAACTTTTATATGAAAATGCATAGTGAGAACTTTCTATTTCTCTAGGTTGGTTATTGTTTTCCTTTTTCTTTCACACCCGTAGTAATGAAGTAACTTTGTGTCAGTGGACCAACTAGGAGACTGGTAGGGTGATTACAATGCAATAAGGCAAATAAAATACATCTGATAACAGTCTAAAATAACGCCCCAAGTTTTACTACGCAATGATTAAAAAACATTTCCAGTTTGACCCTAACAAAAGGTTGGAAATACTTGTCATACGTATTGTACCTATTAAAATATAAATTTTCTGACCTACCACCATACAACAATGGTGAGAAATGAATATCTCCAGAACAAGGAGTGAAAGTGATCAGGAGTAAAGTCACAGATTGGGAGTCACTAATGCTATTTTTATATTTCTTTGTGGTAGTGGTATATTCTTTTGTTCTATTAATAGAACCACATCACAGAGTTCTCCACACATGTACCTAGTACTTTAGAAACATCACAAGTTCATTTCCATTTGTTCACATGTCCATGTGTTCTGGAGAAATCTAATTAAAAATTTTTTTTTTTAAAAAGAGGACTTTTCCCCATAATGGGCATGAAAGAAGTCCTCATCATTCGCTGATTGGCTCGCCTCGGAAAGCTGCTAACTCATAGCCATCTTTGCACATTCCATTTGGGGCACATTTCCAGAACGATGTGGTTTCACCGATGGCTTTCCTGAGTTCTGGTGAAAAAATGAATCATGTTGCTTGGGTTACTGTTTTAATGCAACCATTATTAACTGGCACTAAGAGGAAAACACATTACGAATGAACCCTTGAGTTGTTCAGTTCTTAAATGCTTACATAACATTGCAGAGGTACAGGTCCTTGATGCACAGAATCGAGTTACTGTTTGTCGGTACTTTCTTAGTGATAGCATGTGGTAGCTTGCTGTGCCCCTTATGTACATTCTGCATAGTAATGAAAATAAAATTGCAAGTGGGTACTTGGACATGCAGGATGTAGATTTTGAAACAAAATGACTGGTAACCAGCCTTCTATGTTCACCAGTTAGGAAAATGTGAATGTTGTTCTGAATACTTGTGGCTTGGGGTGTCTACTGTTTGTTTTGTGCTAATTTTACCATCTTTATTCAGGTGGTCTCAATTGTTTTAATTGCTATTCTCAAATACATTTTTGTTGCACTGTCTGTAAGATTAGCTGAGTTACTTAACATATCTGGGTGGTAGAGTATTTCGCAATTTTTTGGCCTGACTAATATTTTAAGAAGTATGTTGTGTTTGAGTGCTGCTGTGCCAAAAAGTAAAAAAGCTCTGGCATTTCTTAAACTACAAACAACAAACTACAAAGCACAGAAACGCAGTATTTTTCAGTCAAGGGCACTGGGTACAGTATATGCCATTCGATTGTATAGACTTGTATGCATTAAAGGCAATCCCTCCTATTGAACTCATGGCAGTTACGTGTTAAAGGGTTTACACCTGGGTCATTAATGTTGTAATTTTTTTTTTTTACCCAAATCTGACACCTACTATATTGGTATTTAAAAAAAAAAAATATATATATATAGTATATATATATTTTTTTGTTAGTTTGTAATCATGGTGAGGGGAGACCTTTTGAAGGGGTTTTACAGTAAGAGTCCCCTCTCTCCCCTTATCGGCTCTCCAAAAGGAATAGAGCGGGAGAAGGCGGAATGAAACCCTTGACTGACAAACACTTTCCCATTCATATGTCCCCTAAGAAATTCAACTTCTAATTATTTTTCAAAAAAATTAAAGCAGCCAGACCTGTTCTATTAGCACAACCATATATGTGTAAGTAATGTGACTGTTAAATTCATTACAGATTTGTTGTTTTCTGGATAACTTCATGAGATTGCACCTCTAGTCATTATAACCTGCTATTAAGCATATGGTATTTATATATAAATAAAAATACCCCTTATGAGCACATGAGTCTCAGACAGGTCGACAACCCTGCCTTTCCCCATTATCTCATGCAGCCTAGGATTCTGGGAAATGACATGCAAATGATTGCTCACAGTGTCTCATCTTTTGCTTCTTATCCATTTTAACATGGATTCCTAAGTGGTATTTTTCTTTGCTGTACACTTTACGGTGAAGGGTTTTTGACACTTTTTTTTTTTTTACTCACCAGGACTTACTTTGTGTCTAGTGTTGCCAGGTGGCTTCTCCACAAATACTAGAAACAATGGTGAAAGGTGTGACGTGCTCGAGACACACACACACACACACCTCTCCTCTCTCTGCTCCATGCTGTTTCCTCCTCTCCTTGGCCCCATCCCATGGCTCCTGACACCTCTTCCTGAATGGCTGCATTACCCAGCAGCAACCAATCAGGATGGAGGAAGCTGGAAAGCCCCGTAGCAGCAGCCCTGCTCTCTCCCAGTTCGGGGGAAGTCCCGCGGCCCCTCCAAGCTGTTCAGGTCACTATATACAGAGAGCTAATACCAGACACATAAATGTCCAGTATCGCCTCTAATTTTTTACAGGACATTGTGTCCAAATACAGGACAGTCCAGTTCAATACCGAACACCTGGCAACCCTACTGTGTCTGGTATTTATATGAAAACTAGTTTGCTTTCCTTTTTCCATTATTGTGATTTTTTCCTTTTGTTTCATGTTTTTTCCCCTTCTCCTTCTTTCCCCTGCACCCCCCTTTTATTTTTGCTCTATGGTGATATTTATTCTTGCATTGGCGTATTGGCTATTGTTGCTATATTTTCAGTTTATTATTAGTGTCATTAAATTATTCATATTCCCTACACTGGTATTCGCTTATATCTGTAGCTGTGAGACAGAGAGTGCTGTACTATCTTTTAGTTTGCAAATACAGGACAGTCCAGTTCAATACCGAACACCTGGCAACCCTACTGTGTCTGGTATTTATATGAAAACTCTCGAATGTTCAGCCTGCTTTTATTCAAGTTTCACATCATCCGTCTGCAATAGCTTGTGTTGGCCGTAAGAAAAGTCAATGCTCTGAAGTGTAAATAAAGAAGGAAAACCGCACTCTCCTCATTCATAGCATTGTTGGCCTGAGCAAGGGTATGCAGGAACAACGATGTGTGTCATGCTTAGGGCAGCCAAATCTGGGTGGACGGCAGCCCTTTTTGGAAGGTTTCAGAGTCAAATATGTGAGATATATCTGGTGTGGAACTGCAGGATAGGTGTCTGGTGTGGACTGAAAGAAACATTCTGGGGTAGAACTTGTATGTCCACGTTCATGTCTCACTAAGCTGGCTACAGAATCTGGTGGGGAGTATGAATACCTGCAGTTTGACTTTGTGACCCAAATGATTTGCAAGTAGCCTAGCAATACCATATTACCAGTGGCCGATCTCCTATTAGGGCCATTAGGCCCGGGCTTATGGCGGCAACATTTTGGGGCGCCCCGATATACTTTTGCCACGCTCTCGGGCCTGATGGAAAGTAACTTGGCTGTTGCAGTCGGCTCCTTACCTGCCGCCCTCCTTCTTTTTCTGAACAACAGCGTCAAATGACGCCACGGATGTCAGCAACGTGACGTCACATGGCGTCTCTTTGCCATGGCAACACGATGTCGCAGCATCGACTGACATCATGATGTCATGTTGCCGTGGCAACGCAACACCGTTGTGACGTCGGTTCAGAAGGAAGAAGGGGGCGACAACAAGGAGGCGGCCGCAACAGCTAAGTGCTTAGGGGCAGCAGGTTTTCAAATCTGCTGCTACATATTACTAAATTAATTAAAAGGAAGACTCACTTATAAGGGTCAGATGACCGAATCACCCGTCTTTCTATTGAACACTGTCTATATTGATTCATATTTTCAATACATTGGTCTGGTACTTGAGCACCCATATCCACCTTGTGTTGACCAGTTAGCTGCATATTACTAAATGAATTAAAGGAAGAAGCAGAAGGTAGTTAGAAGAAAACTTCTTCCTTGGTCCAAAGTGGACTAGGAACATGTTCAAGCGGTAATATTTGGATAACTGCAACCATATCTTTCCCATTAGCATGGTTATATTTTTTTTTAGGGTTTCCATTCATGTGTTTTTTTTTTTTCATAATGGTTTTCTGGCCAGCTACTGTACATGGAATTGCTGTGGGCCACGGTCAGACCTGTTAGAAGGTTGGCTATTAACCCATTAAATGTTTTAAGAGCTTAAGCATGATATGACTAATCTTCAGTTGTCAAGATAGCTCTAACTGAGACGCCCTTTTACCTTATTAGCCTGAATGTTTCCCCAAAAAAAATCGGACAATAGGAAACAAAATCCCTGTCCCGGAGAGCTTACAATCTAAATGTAATGTTGGTAGATTTACAGATGATTTAAAGGTGGGGAGAGCAGGTGCTCGGCATATACTGAGTTCCACAGGTAAGGGGCAGTGAGAGAAAAAGGTTTAAGGCGCGAGAGAGCAGTAGATGTGAAAGGGGTGATGAGGCGGCAGTTATGGGTAGCGCGCAGGAGATGAGCAGGGACATAACGAGAGATCAAAGCTGATATGTAGGGAGGAGCAGATTAGTGGAGAGCCTTGAAGGTAAGGAGGAGAATTTCGTAGGTGATCTGAAAATGGATGGGATTTAAGTAAGCGATGAGCAGAGGCTGTTTTGGGAGATAGTGACATTATTGTAGCAGCAGAATTTTTGATTGATTGCAGGGGAGAAAGTTGTGAGGCAAGGAGGCATGTTATCATTATGTTAAAATAATCTAGACCAGGTGTGCGCAAACTTTTTTGTTTGCGCTCCCCTGCTTGTTCTCCCCCCTGCTCGCGCCCCTCCCCCCCTTACCTTCTCTCCGGCATCGGCGACGTAATTTGACGTCACAACGTCATGTGACATCATGTGCCATGGCAACGTGTTGCCATTTGACCCCACGACGACATTTGACGCCGCGTTGTCATGGAGACGTGTCGCCAGAAGCCGGCTGAGAGCAGGTAAGAGGGAGTTACAAAGGCCTTGCACGCTCCCACGCCATTTCATTTAAATGTTGTGGGGAAGAGTGTTAGGCCTCTTTAAGCGCCGCGGCCCCCCAGAAAATCTCACGCCCCCCAGTTTGCGCACCCCTGATCTTGACAAGAGAGGATAAAAGGGCATGCATTAGAGTTTTAGCAGTTGATTGACAAAGGAAAGGGCGGATCTTGGCCAAATTATGGAGGTGGAAGAAGCAACAAAATTTTGCAATGAATGTGAATGGAGAAGGAAAGGGCGGAGTCAAATGTCACGCCTAGATAACGTGCTTTGGTGACTGGGTATTGGGCCAGGTTTAGGGGGAAATATGAGGAGCTCAGTTTTAGACATATTAAGTTTAATTGGGCAAGGATATAGCCAGGAGGCAATCAGACTTGGGACTGGATTGCAGGTGTGAGGTTAGGGGTGGATAGATATCTGTGTGTCATCTTCATAGAGATGATACCTAAGGCCAACAGAGTTGATAAGTTCACCAGGTGATCGTGTGTAGAGAGAGAAAAAGAGAGGTCCCAGAATAAAGCCCTGAGGTATACCAACAGACCAATTAACAGGAGATTTAGATATGTTAGAGCAACATAGACAGAAAATGTGTGATGGAGGTATGATAAGAGCTAGGATAGAGTTTTGTTATTGATTCCTAAAGCATTTAGAATATGAAGGAGAAGATAGTGATTGACCGTATCAAAGGTAGCAGAGAGATATAGTAGGATAAGTAGGGAAAGATGACCATGGGATTTTGCTTCATGTAGATCATTGGCGCAGTCTCTGTTGAGTTAGCTGTACAAAAGCCAGATTGGTCCAGGAAGGCATTGGAATTAAGAAAGTTGATCATACAGGAGAACATAAGATGTTCTAGCAGTTTGGAGGCAAAAAGCAGGAGGGATACAGGTCAATTGTTAGAAAAGCACAGAGGGTCTCTGATGTTTTTACGAATAAGTGTGACCACTACATGCTTAAAGCAGCAGGCCAAACTGCCATTTTTGTCCCCTTTAATATGTGCATCAATACAATTCACACAATGATAAGTAATTGGCTAAGTTGCTGATCGATCCGTTCTCCTGTGATCAATCGGTGAAGAATTGGCTCGGGTGTTCACTGAATGGCTGTCAGTGTAGTAGAAGAGGACCAAAGATGCAAAGTTATTAATTTATTGTCAAAGACTACAGGTTATTTTTTTGGGGTTGAGTTAAGGTTCATGTGTTCGGGGGGGGGGGGGGGGGGGCAGGGCTAGGTTTATTGTGCCAGGGGAGGGTCATGTTTGTGTTTGTTGGTAGGGTTATACTGTAGTTATACTGTAGTTTGTATGTTGGTTAAGGGTTTTATATTCTCATTTGGTCATGTGTTTTTGTTCTGATTTGGGTTAAATATAGGAATATGTGGTTAGGTTTAGGGTTTGTTTTATAGGTAGGTTTTGGGTTCTCTAGCATTTTTGTTTTCAAATTAGGATCAAATGTGAAGTTGAGGTTTGGCATTCACTTTTTTCATCTTGATTTAGTTTTTCTTCCATTTTGTCAACCAAACTCCAGATGTTATTAGTAATCCTTCATTTTTCACTAATATTGTCTAGTTTTGAAAAGTGTTCATCTAGGTTATCATACAAAGTTATCTTGATGTTACACTAATTTCCTTGAGATGGATATAGTACCCATGCTTTTATTGCCCCATACACTTGGTGTATATATATTTTGAAATATGATCTTCTTTCTTGTTTCCAATTTAAGTGCATCAGTATAACATTCTGAATGCTGGAAATAATGTTATGGTTTTTTTAATTAGTTTTACATACGGTATGTCCAATTTTAACTCTTATATACAAGTTCAAAAAATTATTTTTTTAAGATGCTAATGATGGATGGAAAACTTGGTATATTGGTACTGTATACAGTATGACATACTGATGTGTGAAATGTTCACCATAGAGATGTAGCCAATGTTAGCCCTCCTGCTAACGCAATGTGCTGTATTGTGTAAACAAACACATTAAATATTGCGTAAGTTAAGAATATGATACCCATTACCATCTGTTTAAAACATTGCATCAAGTATCAGGCCAGGAGTGGTCCAATGCGTCATGTTAACCTGCACAACAACGTCTGCTACATCTATAGTACGTAAACCAGGCAAAATTAGCCCGTTTCTATCCCCGAAATGTTGTCACAAATGTGACAAATCCAATGAAAGCTTGTACGATATTAGGGTGGAGCAGCACTGGGGGGCACACGTAAGGCATATGAATGGTGTACTAGAGTTTAGATTATTTACTGCTTTATCTGGAAACTAATATGTGCACTGATGGGTAGAAAAGAGTCAGAAACCCTCCATTACTCACAGTACAGTAAAGAGAGGGAAGATTGAACTGTGCATTCACACTCATATCTCACACGCATATCTCACACAGGTTCTCCATACCATAGTTTGCTTGTTGTATTTTGCTAATGAAAGGTCCATGTATATTACATTCATTGTGCTCTGAACTGAAGTCACAGTGGAAGATGGGTATCAGGCTGAATGTGGGCAATATTGGCTTTCAGAAAAGGTCAGATCCATACAAATGTGATGCCTGCTCTGAACATGGAAAGCACAGTAGATGACCCTATTAACTTGCTGTTTTATCTCAACAGAGGAAAGAAGATGTCTACTTTGTGGTGCTGAATAAAGAAGAAGGAGCTGGGCTGGGATTTAGCGTTGCTGGGGGAATAGACCTGGAACACAAGTCAGTCACTGTAAGTGATGTTCATGCGGCTGCGGCTGTCTCCGCAAAGCAGCTGGGAGGAAATCAGACGCATTTCTTGTTCTTGTCGAGTGGTACTAGCAACTCCTCATCCCCAACCGACATGTTCTTCTGTAGCCAACTGATACTTAAAGCAGAAATGCACCTGTTCATCTTCATTTAGATAATTGGACGCTCTAAACGCACCATTATCCTACCTGATTATAAATGGGGTGTGCTTAGAACACCTCATAGCGCTAACTGGTTGTATTACTGGCCCCATTTGGTATGACCACTATGTACTGGGTTTGCAGGGTGAGGGGGGCTGTGATTCTATTTGTTTTCAGTACAGCTACTTATATTACTACACATATTAAAGCAGCAGCTCAAGCAATATCCTACATGTGTTTTTTTTTTTTATCAGTTCTGTACTATGAGAAAATACTTGTAGCATTTAAAAAAAAAAAAATGTTCTACAGACATTTTTAATGTTTCTAATGTAGACAGCATGTCCAAAGTGATAGCTCCCTTCCCCTTCTGATAGGCTCTGGCTCTTGAGACCCGCCCTATCTAAACCAATTGTATCTAGTAACTACCCAGACAATCATTCTAGGAACTACATTGCCCAAAATGCTGTGCAAGAACTGAATTAAATAACCCTGAGCAAGCGATCGATTACAGTCGATTACAGGAGAACAGATCAATCTGCAGCTTAGCTAGTCACTTGCCAGTGTGCAGATTGTATTGATGCACATATTGAATGGGGAAAAAAAATATATATATTTTTTGAAAACGGCAGCGTGAACTGCAGCTTTAAAGTAAATAAGTAACTAGTTCTACCTAAAAATGTCATACTGGTCATCTAAATGTAACATGTTGCTGAATTGCTACTCCTCTCATGTGAACTATTATTGTTCATAATAAAGAGCAAATGAAAAATCAGGATATGGCCAGTTATGGAAGTTTGACTTAATAATGGTTAGTAACGCATGTAACGATCAGTCTTGCTGATTTCCATAGTGGTTAGGTAATGGATTGTAAGGTCTTTTGCAGTATAGCAAGTAGGAGTCAAAGACCAAAAACTGGTTATTACTGGTGTTGAATTCTGAGATTCCTCGAATTTTCTCATTTTTCTCAAAGAGACTTGTAGTAAGGTAAGCATAGCCCACAGGGAAAATGTATCAGTTATTGCATGGCTGCTTGGGACCTTTATCATGGCCCAATGTACATATAACAGTAGAGAATCCAATGTGACTATTGCATGAACACTGCTACTTGCAAAGACGTAGAGGAAAAGTTTAATCTGTGATGTGATTTGTAGTTTGGTTTTCTTTCTATTTTGCCTGAGAACTGCAAGCTAAAATAGCCCAAGGACTAAACTTGCACCAGCTCATTTCCAATCATCATCTGGGCAGATAAAGCCTATGAAATTGTACTAGAGACAGAAGTACCACCACGCTCACCCAGGACTCTTGTACTGTACATGCATTGTTTCATATAAGTCATGTATCACCCATCAATCTTAGTTAATGGCAATTTTTATAATGCAGTGTAATTATAAGGGAGTAATCTATTTCCCAGAGCAGTATACTAGAAGTATAGTGATGTAAAAATAATAGAACTGTAATATACTAAATATATTACTGTTAATATTTTTGTTCTGTAGTTACAGTAACCTCTCTCCATTATGGATTGTGTGCCTTGATGCATGTCTTTTAATGTCAAGTCCTTGTCGGAGAAGAAAAGAAATGATCTACAAACGTCATGTCTAAAAGAAAATCTTGGAACTATGCTATTTACAAGTACACCTGTGCTTTCATGTATATATTTTAGGTGCACAGGGTGTTTTCAAAAGCTGCAGCATCCCGAGAAGCAATCGTTGAGAAAGGAGACCGCATCTTTTCCATCAATGGCTGCTCCCTGCACGGTTCAGCCCACGGAGATGCCCTGAGTGCACTGCACAGAGCAAAGCTGCACAAAGAAGCAGTGATCGTGATCAAAAAGGAAAGAGATGGAGAAAGGCCCTCCAGACTAGACACGTCTGCTGCTCGAGGAAGACAGTCAACATCTGGAAAGGATGTCACTATGGCAACAGAACCAGGTAGGAGGTTAGCCCTAGGACACATGGAAAGAATTTATTTTAAAGGCACATTTGTTTCAGATTATCACTGGGAGACTTCATGCAATCTCAGGCAACTAATGAAATACATATTGCACATTTACTTCTGGTCTTCACACACTCATTATTTTCCTTTTTTTAATCTTGCTTTTATTGATACATGCCTGCCTTTTGCACCATAGCAGGCTACTTAAGATGCTTTTCTACAACTGTTTTAGAGACAAATCCATCTTAGAATGTGTAATATAAAAGGAAGCTGTATTTGATGTACACAATTGGTAACCTCTTCGGATGCTAGAGGTGGTAACAATACATTCCACTGCAATGCCTTGCATTCTCCTCCATCAGAATTTCTTTTTTAATCAAAGCCGTGGTGTAGGAGTCTTTGTCCATTATGCGTGTTAGTATGAGTATTCTGTAGACCAGGGGCGGTCAACCTTTTTTTCAGGCGTGTCAATAAATGTGCACAATTTTTTGGGCGGACTACTTTCCTACTGCCCTCCTCTGCTCCACTCTCTCTCAATTCCCCTACCCCTTCTCCTCTCCTCACTCAACCCCCCTCCTCCCCTCACTCAGTTTCCCCCTCCTCTCACACAATTCTCCCTGCCCCCTCCTCCTCTCACTCGTATCTCCCATTTTTTTATTTTTCACTCAATTCCCCCTCTCTCCTCTTTCACTCAATTCCCCCTCTCCTCTTTCACTAAATTCCCTCCTCTCCTATGTCACTCTATTCCCCCTATCCTCTCACTCAACTCCCCCTCCTCTTATCTCACTCAATCCCCCCCTCCTCTCTCAATTCCCCCCCCCTCCTCTCTCACTCAATCCCCCCCCCTTTTCACTCAATTCTTCCTCCTCTAAGAATTTTACCTTGGGTGTGGGGGAGTCCTCTGGTCCCACGGCGGAGGAGAGCTGAGGCCCTACGGGCAGCTTTAGCACATAGAGGCTCCTGTGGCTGGAGGAGGAAACCAATGGCGCTCTCATCCCCAAGAGCGGCTGATCCCCAGAGTATCATCACGTGGGCAAATCCACAGTTGACCACCCCTACTGTCTTATCAATGTAAAATCCAGACTTCTAGATATGTGTAAATCACTATAGTGGATTGAGAAACAGGTTGATAGCTGTGACATGCTTACATTTGCAGGGTTAAGAAGTGGTGACCAAAAGATTAGGGTTTTGTGGTTAGCCCTAGTAATTGAGAACGATCTAGATAATATATCAACCAATAAGTTTTTATCTATATATTAGAGTAAGCGCCTTGGTTTCTGTCTGTTCACAATGGTAACTATACTGTATAGTGTTGAGCTAAGATTATGTTTTATAGATTTAGGAGCAAGTAGACTGTGAGAGCCTGGATTTATAAGCTTGGGTTCAAATGTGACACATTGGGAATATTGTACATCGTAGATTTGTATGAAAACAAAGAGGTGGGATTTAAGGTAGAAGTGGTTTATTGACTTAGAATGGGATGTTGTCAAGACAAATGCTGTTGGGATAGAAGTAAGGTCTATGATGAAAAGCCTGACTGTTTGGGATTAAAGTTTTGCACCAATGCTCTAAATGTCATATAAGCCATTAGTTACCCTTTAGTAAACATGGAAGTTCCCAGAAAGAACTGGAGCGTTCTGGCAGATTTGAGAACCTTCTAGGAAGAGGCTATATCAGAGGTAAGGTGAGGAAATACAGTGCGTTAGTGATATAACAGTTGCAGAATGTAATGCTGACGGGCGATTCTATGTGGATGGCAGTGGTAGCAAGTGTTCCACTACACAATGCTCTTACGCCCCTCCCCCAGCTGCCCCATCTTCTGTGCAGGTTTCAGGTGCTGCCTGCAACAATTTTGGGCTGCTGGCATTGTGGGGGCTAGATGCATGCACTCTGGAGTTTGACTGGCCTTTCATCCCACCCCGCCTTCTCTGTGTTTGTGTGGCAGTAGGCTGCTCCGCTGACCACATTGTTATAGAGGAAGGGGTTCGGGAGGGGGGAGCTACTCCCCCCTCCATATGTAGCTCCCCAATATCACCCCCTCCCCCCAATATAACTAGGTTTTTTTTGCTTCTGGTGGAAGTTTTACCAACAGTGCCCCTCCCACCTCACCCCTAAGAATTTCTACAAAGCCACCTCTCCCTCCTACCACCTTTCTTTCCCCCATCTCTGTCTCTCCCCTCCCTTCTGTCTCCTCCTTTCTCTCTCCCCCGCGCCAGCTGTCACCGCTTGTCCACCCTGTGCCCCCTCAGAAGCTGCACAAATGGAAACGTTAGGGCATAGACTCAACAAGCAAAGCACTGTGTGAAGCCAATATGGATGTTACGTTTGTGAACCACCTCAATGTCTTGAAATAAAAGAGCTACTTAGCCTTAGCATCCATCTTCCTCCTCCCAGTCCCTGTCCATGCAGCTGCACATTTTGCTGAGGAGTAGGTGGTTGTATCAGACACTCACTGTTCCCTCATTGGTAGTTCTTCTGGTGCTCTTGCACACCCAGAGGTAACCTGTCCACGTTCCGAAAAATACTCCTCCTTATCACTCTCGCTCACATTAGTATTACAACATATGTACCTTGTTTGGCAACGATGTCTACTCTCTATAAGCTACTTCTTGCCAACAATATCTAGTTTTTTTGGACAACCTTTCCCATCCATGTGGGGGTGAGTTTGTCCTCTTCCTGGCCTAGTAATGAGGAAGATGATGGAGTTGGCAAAACATGCATTTCTGTTTTATTCCTCTTTGTTGTGGAAGGCTACTGCTGGGGGTCATGTACAACTGCTGCAATTTATGTAAAAGCAGCTACTTTGCCCGAGGGTCCCACTCAGTCTTTTCCGGCTGCTGTCACCACAGCTATGCAAGCGAAAATCAGACCACGCCAGTGTCTTGTTCGGCTGATATCAGACATAATTGTTTAATTATAATTCATAGAGTGTGTTCATAAGCAGATCACAGTCTACTGTATGTAAAACATTCCCTCTCCTAGCCTGATCTCCCTTTCACATGTACAAGCACATGGTGTGTGTGTGTCCTATTGTCTCAGCATTTAGTGAATCTAGTGATAATAGAAAATTGGGTGAAATTTCAATGTCTGTTAACTTAATGCCTAACAAAGCGCTTGCAAACTCTTGACTCAGTCGTGTTTTTTGCTGAAAAAGAGCAAATTTCACGTGGTTCGCGACCTTCTGCGAAACTTTCGCACATCTCTAGACAGGAGTTATGGGGATAAGGATCTTGGAACCCCAGTGCCATATGCCTGTAGGTTTATTCTTATTGGGAAAGGAAGGCAATTTGGACTATCAATAGAGCATGCCACATACAGCGTCATTGCTGCCCTAGTGATGGTTCCCCAGGTCAAACACCTACTCCTGGATCCTGCTAAAGATTTGCGTGCTTGGTCCTAGGTTTACTAGGCCATCATGTCCAGGAGAATGTGTCCTGTTTAGGGATCCTATTGTACAACGAAGAGGTCCACTGTTTTATAAGTTAGTCTTTGTGTCCCTAAAAGTTGGCATTCACTTAACAGTAGCAAAAAATTAAGAATCAGCCCAATAAGATAGACTATAGTCCTTATACATTACATGCCAATGAACGTGAAGTTGTACTTTTAAATTGAAGAACTAGGTCAGACAATTACTGGATGGAAAATATTCCAAGGGATCAAGTAACCTGATTCTGCACTTAATAATAAAGCCGCTTTGTATGACTTTTGGAACCATTGCATGGTAAGCAGTCTTGAGCCTTTAACATCCTTGCAATTTACAACCCAGTAAGGTCCCATTTCATGGCATGTAGACTACCTCCATGAGGAAAGCCCTTAAACCTATCCCCCAGACACTCCGAGGGAGGCATAACCCGAAGGCAGATTCATTTTAATGCTTTTTCTTGTTGGTTTTGGAACTAAGTAGTGTTGAGCTTGTACAAAATCACAAGCAACTTCCTTAACTACAGTGCACTTAAAGTGAAATTATCTCCAAATGACACACACCTTAGTCGGAAATGCTTTGAATGCTCCTTTAATTTCCTTTTGTGCTGTGCCTTCGCACGGAAATATTTGCACAGGTTGAAATATTTAGTAAACCATCCGGAATGTTTCCTAGAATTTTCTCTAGTGTTCTAAGCATTTAAAATGCATGAAAACTAAGCGAAAAGGACTTATCAGATATCCCAGTACTGCACAGTATTTTGCCTGCTGGAACGACTTAAAGGTTCGTGAGTTCTTTCAGTCTGGCAGTCTTATTTGTGCGCTTGTGCAATATTTCTTCTCTCTTCTTTGTGCATGTGGAAAAAATCTTTACCAGTGTCCTCATAATATATTCTCTGTTAAATAACTTGAAGATGTTAACGACACATTGCAACTTCTTTAAATGATCGCCAAGAGGGTTTTTTTTTCCCCCTGCAGTGTGTTTTTTTTTCTTTTTGCTTATGCCAATTTGCATCCTCAAAAATGTGACGGCATCTGAAGAACATATGCAAAATTATTAATTCTCTCTCTTCACAGCTGAAAATGTTTCCTTTCCATTCATATTATCACAGCTGCTTTTTTAAAGACAGAACTCGGTGGCAGAGATAAGCCCCATTGTATTAATTATTTTACGATTACAATAAATCCAAGGTAGTCATAGTTGCCTGATTGGTAATGCTGACTCTCTGAGTCATGGTATTGCATTTAGTAGGATGAAGCAATATACAGATGTAGCCAGACCTGCCTTCCCTGGAGCCTCAGCAAAGAAGCGGCAATGGGCAACCGTGGTGAGGAAGGGGGCCTTGTTCCCTCTCACGCTCTCCCCGCCATATTAATCCCTGATGCTGGGGAATGCCACGGTCGGGTTCCCTGACATCGCAGAACACAAGTGTGGCTACTGTACGTCTTTATTTGCTCTTTAGTATAAGATTCCAGTACTGTCACCATAGTATCTGTAGTGCTGTGACAATTGTATATACTGTATATGCACAATGGGAAAGGCGGCACATATGGTGAAACTTTGAAATACTGTAAGTGACAGGTAACAGAACGATGGCACAGCTACTGAAATCCGACTTGTGGCACAAAGTATAATGCAGAGCAAAAAAGTGTCTGGGTCAGCACTCCCAGTGGGAAACAGTGAAACAGTACAATTCCAACTAATAGTGATTAGATTATCAATCAGATTTAACTGTGCATAGTGAAGTGCCAATGTAAAATAAATAAATACCGTAAATAAAATAGAAAACCAAGGCAATAAATTACTTGTATATATATTACTTATATATATATATATATATATATATATATATATATATATATATAAAACCTCCACTCGAACTCTTAAACAAGGAACGGTTTCACAAGTCCCTCGGGGTACTGTATGTAGTTACCTTCCAAAGAGATCAGGGAAATGCAGGACGGCACCATAAAAAAAGCAAAAACTGTGCTAAACAACGCACTTGTTGTGAGTGTCAAATCTTTAGGTTTTTCTTGGTTATATATACATTTGTTATGCAATCTGCATTATTGTGTGTCTCATTTCATCTCTTCTGAGATCCTCCCAAACCACCTGGTTCGATAAGGATAACCTTCATATTTGTGATATGCCTGAATACAGTATATCTTTTGAAACTTGAGCAGTCATCCTGCTAGTTTCTACAGCTAACGTGTTGTTGCGTTGTTACACTTTTTTTGTTGCCCTTTTCCCCTTTTTTTTCTGGTGCCGTCCTGCCATGCTTCCCTGCATCAAACTCCATGTCATTGTTTTCAGAGTCAGTCTCTTTACTCACTGAGCCGCTCCCCTGATTTCTGTAAAACCTGTTTTGTTTATCCTTGGGTTTCTCTGGATGACCAACTGTAACTTCAACTGTAATTTTAAATTGAACTTATGACCGCTTTATTTTTTCTTTTGTGTAATTTATAACCTCGCATCATTGTCATATTTGTATCCCTCAGCCCTTTCTCCACCTAGTTACATAGTAGATGAGGTTGAAAACAGACATCAAGTTCAACCTATGTTAAATTTAGAAGACAGATATTTGTACTTGCAGTATATTGTATGTCCCTCTTTCTTTCTGTACTACCCCCCTAGGGTTGCCAGGTGGCTTCTCAAAAAATACTGGACTCAATGGTGAAAGGTGCGTCAGGTCACTATGTCCAGGGAGGAAAATACCGGACACATACATGTCCAGTATTACAGTACCTCTCATTTTTTACTGGACAGAGTGTCCAAACACAGGACAGTCCGGTTCAATACCGGACACCTGGCAACCCTATACCCCCCTCTTAATTACACAAATCTCAATAAAAATTGTTATTTTAATGCGGAAATAAAAATAGTTTCTTATGAAAAGCCAGGTGGCTTTCTGACATGAGCGGTGAAGACAGCGGGTGTAGATGTGGGCAATAGGGCAATGATGTCATGTTTTCATTGTGTTGTAGGTAACGTGGACCTAAGTGATGCAATATGTGTGGAACTTCAGAAGACTTCGGCTGGGCTGGGGTTCAGCCTCGATGGAGGAAAGGCCTCTATTTGTGGTGACCGGCCACTTTTTATAAAGAGAATATTTAAAGGTATGATATGCTAATTTTACTTGAAGCCTTTTCCTATGTGCCAAGCTTTTTGTCCAAAGTCCCCTTTGTATATAGAAACAAAATAAATAGTTGAGATGATTTTCAAATAATTAATACATTTTTAAAGCTACCAATCATCTAGTTTTAATCTATTGAATGTATATAGTTCATTCTGGTATAACTATAACTTTATAGTCATTCCATGGACTCCATGTTTTCAAGATGTTGCATTCGGGAAGTTTACTTTTTCTGTACATTTTCTTACCCTGTTATCAATTATCATTTAGTGTGTATTAATTAAACAGTCTCTAGGTCTACAGTATTTATATACAAATAAAAAGGTACATACAGAACTGGCATTGAGATTAAGAAGTGTTTCAACTGTAACGGCATTTCTGGCCCGGCCTGACCCACCCAATCTCACATTGGCCCCTGTGGTCTAACCGGTCCCCATTACAGTATGGTAGTGTCGGGTGGTGCACCTGTTGGCTACAGGACTCCTGAGTCTCCCGCATGATGGTGTGTGGGGAGGACCCGTCCAGACAGGCAGCTGAGGTAGTGTGCTGAGTCTCACCTAGTTCCAGTGCAGCGCCTCCACCTCATCAGGGTCCCTGCGTCCGCATGGGGATGGTCCTGGTGAGGAACTCCTCGGTGGTGCAACCTCCTGTGTAATCATACTCTCACACACAGGGGTCTTTCTGATCAGCTCCATCTTTATTGTACAGGTGGGCATAGCTGCCCTCCACAATGGGGTGTACTCAGCCAATCATTTTCCAGCCGCTTCCCTTTAGTAGGTATGTCTCCTAGAATAGGGATTCACTGCTCTGTGCCAGGTCCCTGGACACAGACTCCTATATCAGCTACTATAACATAATCGTCCACTAGTCTCTGAACTCTGCAAACACCTTGCAAGAACTTGAACTCCTTCCTCAACTAACTGTTAGTCACCGTGCTGTGCCTTATGTAACTTCTGAGGCTGACACACTCCTGACATCACTAACCATGGAGTCAGAGCATGTGACCAGTCCCATCCATACACAGGGCACCCCACCAGGGTGTGAGGGAAAACCTCCATGATTACTGCTGGCATGCCCACACTTACCAGGCCTTGCTGCCAGCAGGAGAGATGACTGTAGGCATTTTACATGACCGCTACATTCTCCCCCTGGTGAATCCCATCGTCCTCGCTGGGACCTAAATTTGTATACCTCTTTCCAGGAAGCACTGTAACAGAAAACATAATCAACATCACACGATTCAAATACAGTATACATGAATACAGTCATCCGCCAAGCCCGCCCCGACCAGCAGCCACGGACCCGCGTAATGCGCAGTACCACCTAAAAATAGTGATAGGGGTCCGGCTTCTTTACTTCCCTACCCCCCATATCTAGAACTGTAACTGAGTAATGCCGTGGTAATCCCCTCTCGGGCCTATATGTTACCTTGTGTTTGTGGATGTTTCTACCAATGGCCCATATGCGGATCAAATGCTCTATCCGTTCCTCGGCCTTCTTCCCCACCACATCACTCCCCTTACTGACTAAGTGCATCTCAATATTTTCCCGGAGCCACCTATCCCTATTCTCCTCTATTTCATCCATTAGTGGCTCAGGAACATACGGGTACTCCAACCCGTGGGATGACTTGTAACGAGCCATTATGGCCCGTTCGGCCCTACTGGTCCTAGTCAGGTCAGCCTTACCTGCCCTCCCTGGTAGCACCCATGATAGGGGTTCGTCAGGATCCACGGGGTCTGACAAGATGCTGGGACCCATAGGTTCTATCTCCTTATGCTCTATTTGAAGCCAGCGCTCCTGCAGTTCCCTGTCCCTCTGTTCTGGGGTAAACTCTCCCACCGCCCACCAATAGTCCACTACATCCTCTCGCCGGATGAGGAACCGAGTGCGGTCCATCCAGGCCGAGTACCCTTCAAATAGTGGGGCCCACCAACGGTTCTCCCGGAATCTGTTTGACCTCCCTGACTCCCTATCATCGTCCATGGAAAATACCCCTGATGACCGCTCAGATCGCGGTACAGACCACCTAGACGATCCTGGGGCCTTTTTTACCGGCGCCGGAATCGCAGGGGGCAACCACCGGCCTACCGCAGCCACTCTCAATTCTCCCCCTCCCCTGGAGATACCTTCCGTAGCGCCACTGCGCTGTCTTTCCCCAGTCCGTCTCCCCTCCTCTTCTGAGGGAATGTTCACTGATTCCAGGCTAGGCGGGGAACCCGGGGACCGTGTGACAGGGGTAGGGGTCTTAGCTAGGGCATGGGGTTGGGCATACGGACGGGGTAGCGATTGCCACGGGGCTGCGACCCGTTCCTGGCTGTCCGTAGATATTTCAAAGGATGATACTTCACCCTCCTCAGTCCTCAGATCGCCCGTCCAGCTTCTGAGCCGTTGAGGTGATTGGGGGCCTTCCCCCAATCGCCGAAGCGTCGCTGCATCTTCTCCATGGGTTCCGCCGTCACCACCGGAAGCGATGTCTTCCCCGGAACCGGAAGCGTCGCCATCTTGCGTGGGACCCCCATGCGGGATCTCTTCTTCCACGACGACATCCGGTTGCTCCGCCGTCGCCGCCGGAAGTGATGCCGTCACTCCACGTGCGCTCGGGGCCTGGCGCGGCCCTTCCAGCGCTTCGCCGCCTGCTGCAACCAAGTAAGTGATAGGGCTGCTTGGCTTACCCATCCGCAGGGGTGTAGGCGTCTCTCTCCCGTCTCCTAGATCAGGTCCTGGGATGGCGGGACTCCGTCTGTCGGCTCGCCGATCTGCGGGGGACGCCCTGTTCTCAAGGCCACCACTCACCCCACGGGGTGTCGTCCTTCCGGTCTGCCTTTTTGGCTCCGCTTTTAACACCGCCAGCTCACGGAGGTCCTCGTCCGAGTAATCCCCTTTCCCTGACTTAGGGGTCTCCGAACGGAGTGAAAGTCTCTTTTCCCCGATTGCGGGGAGTGATTCAACCGCCTCGATCGCCACTGACCCAGCCGACTTGACCGGCTCCAGTCCCTTGTCTCCGGGACTCGCGCGGTGGATCCATAGCGCGCCCGGGGACTCGGCTGAGCGCCTTGCCACGTCCACCGGGGGGTCAGCAGGCTGAATTGGAATGAATGTGGGCATAGGCCACAGGTATAAAGTCCCGCAATGAGGGCAACGTGCCGCCGTGTTGACCGTGCCTCCGGCCAGCCCACATTGTAGGCAGAGCCCGACCACCGTCTCGGTGTTGGCCACCCTCACTACTAGCAACCCGCCGGGTACTGAGTAGGGCTGGGTGGAGACCATCGTGCCCACAGTGGAGGAGCAGGCCATTCTTTGTACAGGAGCCACTTCCTGTACAGGTCTCTTCTTCTCAGTGGTTCCTCGCAACTGACTGGTGGAAGTTGCTGGATCCGCCACTCCCTGCTTCGGCTCCTCCCTTCTCTGACAGAGCTGGAACCCGCCCCCAGGGGTTGCAATTATGGGCGGGTCCCACAGGGGAATATCATGCCCCTTAATTAAGGCCGCACCTCTCTCAGTCCTGGTGGGCGCGGTTAGCGTTTTCGCGCCAATTTCCCCACAAGGGTGGGGGTCTTTTCCCGCGGCTAGTTCCCGCCTTCTCCTGGCAGCCGCCCTCCGTGCAAGATAACCATCCTTTTTGCACGGCTCTTCCACGGCCGGAACTACTTTTTGTAGTGGCGCCGTCTGGATATCAGTCCCTGGGCCCAGTGGGTGCATTCCCACAGGCCATAGTTGAAATTCACTCCCCCTGGTAGAAATCAGGGGAGGGTCCCATAGACTAAGCGGTTGACTCAGCACAGGGGCTGAGTGAGTCACTGTCCATGCAGGCGCAGCCATAGCTTTCGCGCCATGCCCCCCATCAGGGCGGGGCTCTGCTGTTCGCGCCATTCCCGGCCAGCTTTTTGCAAGTCCTGCACCAGCCACATTTTCGGTTACTGTCCCATGCGGTGTCCCTAGCAAGCGGGAACCGCCATTTTGATTGACTTTTAAGCCCAAAAAGTCCGTTTGTTTGCTCTCCTCACGGGGTTCTCCCCCAATTATTACAATTTCCTCACACTCTTCAAGGGTGGCCCCTCGCTGTCCCAAACAGGATAAAAACGGGGCAGCCACAGCCTTCGCTCCGCTCCAGAGCAGACTGGTTAACGATAACTCGGCGACTGTTTGCTCTTCAGTGGGGTGCACGCCACGGGTGCCCTCCCCATCAGCCTCTGGTCGCCATTTTGAGTTCTCCGCACCACGCGGATCCTCCATTCTTTGGGTTGTCTCACTCTCGTACCAATTATCGTACATGGGGCTCCGCTCTGCGGGGCAGCCACCACACCGGTACAATAAAGATTAGCTTCAGATGCACCACCACATGTGTACCTTATCTAGGTGTGACCCAGTGTTGCACTACCTCAGGCTAGGCTCACTCTCTCAGTGTCTGCTGTGACTCCTTCCTCCCAGTCTGTGCTCCCTACGGTGAGTGTCTGGAATGGGCTAGTTACTCTGGCTCTGCCATGCAGTACTTGGGGCGTCTACCTCTCTTGGTCAGCCTAGCGCAGACCCTCTCCAGGATTCCTGACCAAGTTAACAGGCTATCCCTTCTGGCATCCTACCAACTAGCACTGCCTCAAGGTGACTCGGTCAGCTATAGCCCGGCTCCAAACCCCTCACTCCTTTCAGGCCCCTAGGTTGTCCCTGCGAACTGACAATATCCCGTCAGCCCCCTGACCACCCCTAGGTCCGTCCCTACGCAGCACAGAGTGGCAGCAGACTCTATCCCTGTTTCCCAGTGTGCCTAGCTAGAGCCTGTCCTGATGACAGATCTGATCTCAGCAGCTCGCCTCCAAATGTAACGGCATTTCTGGCCCGGCCTGACCCACCCAATCTCACATTGGCCCCTGTGGTCTAACCGGTCCCCATTACAGTATGGTAGTGTCTGGTGGTGCACCTGTTGGCTACAGGACTCCTGAGTCTCCCGCATGATGGTGTGTGGGGAGGACCCGTCCAGACAGGCAGCTGAGGTAGTGTGCTGAGTCTCACCTAGTTCCAGTGCAGCGCCTCCACCTCATCAGGGTCCCTGCGTCCGCATGGGGATGGTCCTGGTGAGGAACTCCTCGGTGGTGCAACCTCCTGTGTAATCATACTCTCACACACAGGGGTCTTTCTGATCAGCTCCATCTTTATTGTACAGGTGGGCATAGCTGCCCTCCACAATGGGGTGTACTCAGCCAATCATTTTCCAGCCGCTTCCCTTTAGTAGGTATGTCTCCTAGAATAGGGATTCACTGCTCTGTGCCAGGTCCCTGGACACAGACTCCTATATCAGCTACTATAACATAATCGTCCACTAGTCTCTGAACTCTGCAAACACCTTGCAAGAACTTGAACTCCTTCCTCAACTAACTGTTAGTCACCGTGCTGTGCCTTATGTAACTTCTGAGGCTGACACACCCCTGACATCACTAACCATGGAGTCAGAGCATGTGACCAGTCCCATCCATACACAGGGCACCCCACCAGGGTGTGAGGGAAAACCTCCATGATTACTGCTGGCATGCCCACACTTACCAGGCCTTGCTGCCAGCAGGAGAGATGACTGTAGGCATTTTACATGACCGCTACACAACACAGAAAGAAGCACTATTCCTGGTGGCAGTGATGGCAGATACAGTAGTTACATTTAAGATAGCATGTCCTGTTAGAAAGAAACAGGAACCAAAAAAGACAAAGCACTACTGTCCAGCAGGTAGAAATGATCAAAGGAAAGTTATACAGACCTACTGTACAGTATTCTTGTAGCTCTGAAGCACGCGGTTTGGCATGTTCACAAGTAGCGGAATAAAAAAAACCCTATTCTCTATTACAAATCACATCTTCTAAACCGCTTTTATAAAAGTGACAGACCTGTCTGGTTTAACATCCAACCGCCCGGATTGTACTTGTTTTAGAAGAGGAATGACCTGAGGTGGTGCTAACTCCATCCCCAGTCTGACTTATGGGTTTTGCTCTCTCAGCCAAACCCATATTTCAGGCGCTGAATGTAACTTACTGTACAATACCCTTGAGGTGGTGTGAATAACACGTGAGCTTTTAGAAGCGGTTTGCATAACAGAGCTACGAGAATTGCAGTTGTGGTAAAAAAAAAAATGCAAGTTAGAGACTTTTTTGTCAAACCTATTAGATTGGCAGAGCCAGAGTGAAACCGCTTCTAAAAAAGCCTTTTTTGAGACGGATTGTAAATGTGAGAAGGGTTTACAGAATAGCAAAGCGTGCCAATCTGATGGGAAAGGGCACGGATTGACACACTTCAGCGCTACGAGCATAGGCCCCACAGAGTGATATGGCCAACAAGTTAATACGCAGGCAGAGTATTGATCCGGCTGATGCTCTGGTGTCGGGAAGATTATATTTTTTCGCTGTAAAACATAATTGGCAAATGTTGCTCTAGGTTCCTCTGGATCAATATAAATATAGTATTGGTATCTAAGCCAGTTACAATTAAACAGAATGCAGAACTCAGTATGTAATGTAAGTATGGTGCATAAATCTAGCAATCCAGTTCCATGTGTTACAATAAGCTTGCCAATTATTAAAAATATTTAAAATATTTGATGTAATTTGCTGTAGTGATGTTGAGGTCACAAGGTCAATGCACATCCATAATCTCTAAAATCCCAACATTTAATCATTATGAACCCTTTCCTAATAATGTACTTATATCATCCTGTGTAAAAGCATGCCGATCTTTAACTATTTCTAATACTTCATTTAAATGGTGGTGTTATCTACATATGTATGCCAAAGCTCACCACACCAGGCACGTTTTATGTCTGTTTGGGTATTAAAAACTGAAATCCCCAGATGTCCCTGTTTAACAGGGACAGTCCCGTTTTTTAAAGTTCTGTCCTGGCTGCCCGACATTCTTTAAAATGTCCCGTTTTCTTGTGAGTGTCCCGGTTTTGACCATCAGAGCAGGGGGGGCAGCAGAGAGGAAGAATGCAGGGAGGAGAGCGGAGGCGGGTCTGAGCTGCAGAGGGTGGGGGCGGGTTTAGCTGCAGAGTGTGGGGGTGGGGTTATCTGCTGAGGGTGGGGGGGTTAGCTGCAGAGGGTGGGGGCGTGGTTAGCTGCAGAGGGTGGGGGTGGGGTTAGCTGCAGAGGGTGGGGGCGGGGTTAGTGTCAGCAGAGCCCCAGCAGTGAGAACTTCCGGTGTCTGCTGCCAGGGATCAATATGGCTTCCCTCCCCCCATAGCTAGGGACACACACTCACTATAGGGAGACAGAAACACAGAATGGCTAGAGAGACACAAACACAGCATGGGGAGAGAGAGAGACAGCATGGGGAGAGAGACCCACAGCATGGGGACAGAGAGACACTGCATGGGGAGAGAGAGACACAGCATGGGGAGAGAGAGACACAGCATGGGGAGAGAGAGAGACACAGCATGGGGAGAGAGAGAGACACAGCATGGGAAGAGAGAGAGACACAGCATGGGGAGAGAGAGACACACAGCATGGGGAGAGAGACACACAGCATGGGGAGAGAGACACACACAGCATGGGGAGAGAGAGAGACACACAGCATGGGGAGAGAGAGAGACACACAGCATGGGGAGAGAGAGAGACACACACAGCATGGTGAGAGAGAGACACACACAGCATGGTGAGAGAGAGACACACACAGCATGGGGAGAGAGAGACACACACAGCATGGGGGGAGAGAGAGACACACACAGCATGGGGAGAGAGAGAGACACACACAGCATGGGGAGAGAGAGAGAGAGAGACACACAGCATGGGGAGAGAGAGACACACACAGCATGGGGAGAGAGACACACACAGCATGCGGAGAGAGAGACACAGCATGTGGAGAGACACAGCATGCGGAGAGAGACGCACACAGCATGGGGAGAGAGACGCACACAGCATGGGGAGAGAGACGCACACAGCATGGGGAGAGAGACGCACACAGCATGGGGAGAGAGACGCACACAGCATGGGGTGAGAGACGCACACAGCATGGGGTGAGAGACGCACACAGCATGGGGAGAGAGACGCACACAGCATGGGGAGAGAGACGCACACAGCATGGGGAGAGAGACGCACACAGCATGGGGAGAGACACAGAGCATGGGGAGAGACACAGAGCATGGGGGGAGAGAGAGACACACAAAGCATGGGGGGGGGAGACACACACACAGCATGGGAAGAGAGAGAGAGAGACACACACAGCATGGGGAGAAACAAAATGGAGAGAGAGCATGGGGGAGAGAGACACACACACAGCATGGGGAGAAACAGAATGGAGAGAGAGAGTATGGGGGGAGAGACACACAGCATGGAGAGAGAGAGAGAAACACACAGCATGGAGAGAGAGAGAGAAACACACAGCATGGGGAGAGAGAGAGACACAGCATGGGGAGAGAGAGACACACAGCATGGGGAGAGAGAGACACACAGCATGAGGGGAGAGAGAGAGAGACAGCATGGAGAGAGAGAGTGGAGAGAGAGAGAGACAGCATGGAGAGAGAGAGACAGCATGGAGAGAGACAGCATGGAGAGAGAGAGAGACAGCATGGAGAGAGAGAGACAGCGTGGAGAGAGAGAGAGACAGCGTGGAGAGAGAGAGAGACAGCATGGAGAGAGAGACAGCATGGAGAGAGAGAGAGAGAGACAGCATGGAGAGAGAGAGAGAGAGAGAGAGAGACAGCATGGAGAGAGAGAGAGAGAGACAGCATGGAGAGAGAGAGAGAGACAGCATGGAGAGAGAGAGAGAGACAGCATGGAGAGAGAGAGAGAGAGAGCCAGCGTGGAGAGAGAGAGACAGTGTGGAGAGAGAGAGAGAGAGACAGCATGGAGAGAGAGAGAGAGAGAGAGACAGCATGGAGAGAGAGAGAGAGACAGCATGGAGAGAGAGAGAGAGACAGCATGGAGAGAGAGAGAGAGACAGCATGGAGAGAGAGAGAGAGACAGCATGGAGAGAGAGAGAGAGAGAGAGAGACAGCATGGAGAGAGAGAGAGAGAGAGAGACAGCATGGAGAGAGAGAGAGAGAGACAGCATGGAGAGAGAGAGAGAGAGAGAGAGAGACAGCATGGAGAGAGAGAGAGAGAGAGAGAGAGAGAGAGAGAGAGAGAGAGAGAGAGAGCATGGAGAGAGAGAGACAGCATGTAGAAAGAGAGAGACAGCATGGAGAGAGAGAGAGAGACAGCATGGAGAGAGAGAGACAGCATGGGGAGAGAGAGAGACAGCATGGAGAGAGAGAGAGACAGCATGGAGAGAGAGAGAGAGAGAGAGACAGCATGGAGAGAGAGAGAGACAGCATGGAGAGAGAGAGAGAGACAGCATGGAGAGAGAGAGAGAGACAGCATGGAGAGAGAGAGAGAGAGACAGCATGGAGAGAGAGAGAGAGAGAGCCAGCATGGAGGGAGAGAGAGACGGCATGGAGAGAGAGAGAGAGAGACAGCATGGAGAAAGAGAGAAAGACAGCATGGAGAGAGAGAGACAGCATGGAGAGAGAGAGAGAGAGACAGCATGGAGAGAGAGACAGCATGGAGAGAAAGGGGAGAGAGACACAGAATAGGGAGAGAGAGACACAGAATGGGGAGAGAGAGACACACAGAATGGGGAGAGAGAGACACACAGAATGGCGAGAGAGAGAGACACAGAATGGGGAGAGAGAGACAGAATGGGGAGAGAGAGACACACAGAATGGGGAGAGAGACACACAGAATGGGGAGAGAGAGACACACAGAATGGGGAGAGAGAGACACGCAGAATGGGGAGAGAGAGACACACAGAATGGGGAGAGAGAGACACACAGAATGGGGAGAGAGAGAGACACAGAGAATGGGGAGAGAGAGACACAGAGAATAGAGAAGAGAGGCAGAGAATGGGGGGGGGAGAGAGAGAGAGACACAGTGTGTGTGGGGGGGGGAGGGCGGAGAGACATAAAGCGCAGTTGGTGATGTCATTTGTTTTATAACTATTTTTTTTAATGTGTCCTGGTTTTTACTTTTGTAAATCTGGTCACAATATCACTAGTGTAATCAAAATGGGCACCAAATTTGAGGTTATTTCAGCAAGGTGGCACACCTCTCATAACAAAGATTGTTCCGTTTGAAGGAACACCTTTATTTGCCTTGAATGGTTAGAGTGAGTATGTTACTAGGAGATCAGGAAGACTTACATGCTAATCTTCAAACTTCAGGTTTATTCAGATAGGACACCATGGAATAGCTTTTAAATAAACAACTTTTGATTCAATGCAGTTGCCTGATACACTGACATTGACATGAAACATTACCTATGTACTCCCATGATGGTGCAGAGTTCTTGTTATATGGCTCTATAGAGTTTTAATGCATCTTACTCCTAAAGTCTAATTTTGCAACATCTTTTTCTTGCATTTTCAATATGAATGTTCTTTCAGCCGCAAAGTGAATATGTTGAAACTGGGAACTCTAGTAAATTATATATTGAGTTACGAGAGGTGTGCAAGCCCCACTTCTTCACAGTCTGCATTTGACACATTTTAGAACTCTAGGGTCCTGTAAAACACATTGTTACAAGCCAACTGAGGGTGGTAACAAATCCTCTCGTTTCTGCTCCAGTGAAATGTAAATATGAGCTAGCAGGGTCTTTCCCCCCCTTTTCTATATTAAGTCAATACCTTGTCTCTACTTACAGTAGGAACATAAGTTTTTTGGACCCTTGCAGCCTAAAGCTGCCGTTCAAGCAATATCCTACGTGTTAAAAAAAAAAAAAAAAACTGACTTCTGTACTATGAGAAAATACTTGTAGCATTTAAAAATATATATATTTTTTTTAATGTATTCTGGCACAACCCTTTTGCCCTCTCTAGCAGTGAACCAATTGTATCTAGTGCCTACCTGGTCACATGATCTTGCGCACACAATTTAGCATCTTGGGTACTCTTACTGTATGCAGCACTAACAGTGATCTAAAGAACACCCGAGCCGAATCTTCAGCAATCGATTACAGGAGAACTGATCGGTCGGCAATTTGGCTAATCACTTGTCAGTTTGCAGATTGTATTGATGCGCATATTGAATGTCGCTGTCGGCGGCCCTGCACAAACGATTTTAAGGAAATACAAATATTAACTACAACTGTTTTTAATCCTTTAGCTGACAGAGAGGCCTGAAACACATTGTCAGGCAGCAGAGGGGTTAAATGTAAAATATCACAAGGCTATTCAACATATGAGAACCCATCCCTACAAATCCTTTTGTACTGTAACTCCTGCAGCTCTGGGAGGGGCAGAGGTAGCGACCATACAATTCCTCCGTAATTCACAGGCTGCTCAGGTGAGACTAATTGTCTGTAATGCAGCCCAACGTTTAATTAAGGGAGAGGCAGGTTTCTGTATCTGAAACACCGGTTTGTTGCCCTTCTTCCCCTCTTGTCACTTTTAATGCCCGGGCCTGTAACTCTCCTCTAACCACAGCAACCTGAGGACAATTCTGCTCAGGAAAGTAAGGCCAGGTCAGGTAGAAGCCGTAAGAAAGCTCAGAAATCCCGCCCTGGAGCACCCGAGATCTATAATGGGAATTGTAACAAAGGTGCCCAGTGTTGTGAATCAATGTGATATTTTCACGCCATTGCTGTGTGCCGGTGTAGGAGTTATCAGCATGGCATCATGTCAGAGTATGACATGGGAACACTATTATACTATATACTATACTATACACTATTTGTCTTATATTTCCAGCTGCAGAAAGAAGCCCGAGTCTTGTTGCACACAATGATTTCCATTTTGTAACTCTTTGGGGGGGTTTTCCCATCCTAATCACGTGTTCTTTTTTCAAATATTCCTGCTGTTCTATTGCAGAGTGTGGATTTTTATATGTAGGAACCAGTGTTCATTATCCTAGTAACACTTGATGCCTATTGCATTAGAAATCACCATTTCTTGCATTTACCTAACATGGGCACAATCTCGTTTCAACCATTTTAGCTAACTCTTTTTTCCAGGACGGCTCCCTTATTATTGGATGTAACATGTCTCATGTTACTACTCTCACTCTCTCTGTTTAATATCCTCTACACCCAATGAAAGCCACTGAGGAATAGGACCTTTCACGTGTTAGTCCAATGCTCATTGACTACCCGGCCAAAAGCATGTTATACTTATTCCGAGGAATCTGTTACTGTACTTTTTTGAGTCAGGCTTTTGTGCCTCATTTTGAAAACCTTTGAAACATATCTTATTAAATAAACAGGTCATGTCACACAGTGTTATACTATGTACCAAGGGCCATATTTACCAGGCAATGCTATTCCACAAGACACTTTCTAGTGCCGGCAGACATTTTATGGACCACTTGAATTGTCCATGTGGTATATTCCAGTGATGGAAAGTACATTGTGGAATAGAATGTCTTAGTAAATATGTGTCAAAGTGCTATAACTTGCTAATTGCAAATCCGGTATATTTTCTTAAGTGGGACAAGTTATGTTACCCTTTAAATGTAGAATCCAAATCAGAATAATGCATTGTCTACTGCTTCCCTGTCTATATTGATGTTTTACTGCCACCTGGTGGTTAAATACCAACATTTGAATGAATATGATACAAGTGTAGCCAGCCTCATTGTTCCCACGAGATAACACAACATATCCCACCAGAGATAACAATAAAGTTTGCTACATCTGTATTTATTGAACAAAGTACAGTATAGCACTTAATGTTTCTAGTTTAATACAGGCATGGGGAATGATTCATGTACGTGTAATATATATATATATATAAAATAAAAAAATAAATAGATAATACCGTTCTGTGGCTAACGAAATGCTTTTATTTGTGCAAGCTTTCGAGATACACTGATCTCTTTTTCCGGCTTTGTAACATCGCCGGAAGAAGAGATCAGTGTATCTTGAAAGCTCGCACAAATAAAAGCATTTCGTTAGCCACAGAACGGTATCGTCTATTTATTTTTTGATTATTGAAGCTCGGCTAACACGGTACTGATACCTCTACATATATATATATCTATATATATATAGATATATAGATATATATATCTATATATACACGTGTTTGTGTGTGTGTGTGTGTGTGTATATGTTAATAAATATATATATGTATGTAAGTTGGTTTTGGACATAGTAGAATGTGACTCTATACGTCCCTATTTAATATGCTGTGAAGCCCCCCCCCCTTACATTTAAATGAATATACTGTACTGTAGTTGAAATCTTTCCAAGCAAAGAGAAGACACCTTCACCGCATATTAATGGTGCAACCCCTCCTAGATTAGTGTCCCAAAATCCAAAATATACTAATGACAGTGACATGTTTAAGAGGTTATATCTGGGTGATTGATGCCCTCTTTTTTGCCAAAATCTGACACCCATAGCTATTTTTAAATATGTGTTAGTTATTATGTAAACATAGCAAGCCGAGACTCAGGGGGGGTGGGGCTTGGGGGGAGAGGGTGACAGGCAAATCTCCCCCTTACCCTAGTGTCTCTCTGATCCGGTCAGATTTGGGTAATAAAGAAGGTCCTTCATTAACACACATTTATTCAGAGGACCCTAAGTAATGCACTTTGTAATTCAATAGATTGAATGGCTACTTTAACCACAAAAGGTTTTACTATAGAAAGTTAAACATTTCAAAATACTTAAATAAAAGCTTTGGTGGGTTTTCACTATCTTTATATCATTTATTTTGGTGATGAGACTATTTGCTCTCAAAACTGTATCTGAATTTTTTTGTCCATTGTTTGTTTGAATAGTAATTATGAAGCCATCACTATTCAAACAGATAAACATAAGTCTGTGTGACGAGGTTGGCGGCTTGAATCATGTTTTGATCGAAGGATGCAACCAAATGACTCCTTTGTTACACAGACTTGGGTTCTGAATGTAAACATGTCACTAGTATATTTGAGCCCAAATTGGTAGGAGCGCAGGATCTGTTCTTTTGTTTTCCATAAATGTAAGGCCAATCCTTTTACTAGCAGCGTACTTCAAAAAGGGAGGAGCGCAGGTAACATGTACAGATAAACATGAGTAGCCAGGGTTGCCACCTCTCCGGGTTTGACCCGGAGACTCCGGGTTTCCGGCACTTACCTCTGGGCTACGGGTTGCCGTTGTCAATTTCCGGGTGGTGGCGCGGTGCGGCGGCCTCTCCCGGCATCCTGCTGCAATTCCCCCTCCAACTGCAATGTACATGGCTGTGCGGCGTCAAATGACGGCGCGTTGCCATGGCAACCGGACACTACGTGACGCTACGCGGCGGCATGTTGCCATGGCAACGCAGCACCACATATCATCATGATGTCACTTAGCGTCCGATTGCCATGGCAACGCGCCATCATTTGACGCCGCACAGCCATGTTCGCGCTAGTTGGAGGGAGAATTGCAGCAGGATGCCGGGAGACGCCACCGCGCCGCGCCAAGTAAGGGATTTTTCCCCCTCCGGGTTGGCCTTCAGAAGAAGGAGGTAACCCTGTAAGTAGCTGATATACTTGAATTCAGCAGACTGGAGAAGAGCTGAACATTTAAATTTTTTATTAAGGATTGAAATGAGTAAAACGGTTACTTCAAGTGTGATTGAATCTTTTTGAGGAAACCCTGTGTGGCAGGACGGCCTGTAGCCGAGGTCAGGGAACAGTCCACACGTATAGTTTCAGGATAAATAAAAACGTTCAGTGGCTTTATTTCTCCACAGTAACATAACATGCGGGTACACTGTCCCTTTAACAGAATAAATCCTGCTCCACTTTGGGAGAAAAACTGACTAATAACACAGCAGACCTATCTAGCAGGCTGGCTGGCTAAACCAGAACCAAACCATAAGGGTACTTTAAGCAGTCAGTAAACAAATGAATAATCCTTAATTTAGTTGAAGTAGTCTTTGGTGAAATCTCTCTGGCTAAGGGCTCACGCAGCATTGTGCTTCTCTCTCTCTCTCTCTCTCTGGCAGCTACTGCCAGTCACATGATCCTTTATCTACCTTGCTGGCTCTCAGGTGTCAGCTAAAGAGTTCTGATTTCCTAACTTCCACCTGAGTTAACCCTTATGAGTGCTGCATGAAGCACTCAGACATATGTCTCCCAGGCGTAACTGATAGGAGTTGACTTCACTCAGTCACATACCTCCCCTGTTTGTGTGTGGCTAGTGTCCCACACGGCTGAAGCCCGACCCTCCACTCCTTCCCTTGACAAAAAATCAGCATTTCCATGGTCCTTTCCAGGTCTATGCTGAATATTAAAAGAGAATGGTTGGAGGGCAATATACCACCTGGTCAACCTTGGATTTGTGTCCTTCATGGTGTTTAACCACTTCAAGGGTGCATGGTCAGTGACCAGGGTGAAGTGTACTCCGGCGACATAATGTCTCAAGGCCTCAATTGCCCATTTTACAGCGAGGCACTCCTTCTCAATAACGGAATACCTCACTTCCCTTGGGAACAGCTTCCGGCTGATGAACAGTATGGGGTGTTCAACACCATCAAATTGCTGAGACAGCACTACTCCCAGTCCTACCTCTGAGGCATCCGTCTGGATGATGAAGGGCTCTTTAAAATCTGGGCTCCGAAGAGCGGGGCCCTCTGACAGGCACTTTTTTAGCATGTCAAAGGCGTCTTGGCACTCCCAAGACCATTTAACTTGGGTCGGGGCACTCTTTTTTCTCAGATCTGTTAGGGGTGCAGATATTTCTGAAAAATTGGGGATAAACCGCCTGTAATACCCTGCTAACCCCAAAAGGGAGCGGACCTGTGTCTTTGTCTGTGGGGTGGGGACTTCCTTTATGGCGGCCACCTTGCTAGCTAGTGGCCTTACTATCCCTCCCCCAACGGCATAGCCCAAGTACTTTGTAGTGGATTTACCCAGGGCACATTTTTTTGGATTTGCAGTGAGCCCTGCTTCTCTTAAGGACGTTAGGACTGCCCTTAACCTTTTTATATGAGACTGCCAGTGTCTGCTATAGATGACAATGTCATCCAAGTAGGCCGCGGCATATGCCCTATGGGGTCGTAGTACCTTGTCCATTAACCTTTGGAACGTGGCTGGAGCCCCATGTAACCCATAGTGACGAATTGGTATAAACCGAGAGGGGTGGCGAAGGCAGTTTTGCATTTGGATTCTTCCGCTAGAGGTATCTGCCAATATCCTTTCGTGAGATCTAGGGTGGAGATATACTCTGCTTTACCAAGCGAATCAAGCAATTCATCCACCCTAGGCATTGGATATGCATCAAATCTGGATACAGCATTTACCTTTCGCAGATCCACGCAAAACCTCACCTTCTCATCTGGTTTAGGGACCAACACGATAGGGCTACACCATTCGCTGTGGGACTCCTCGATCACGCCCAATTCCAACATGTCTATTATCTCCCTCTCTACCAGGTCTTTTCGGCCCTCTGGCAATCTATAGGGACGGGACCGTACTTTTACGCCAGGTTCTGTCTCAATCCTATGGGACACTAAATCAGTCTGCCCTGGCAGCTCAGAAAAAACATCTGGGAACTGGTCACATACATCAAGTAGGTCTGACCTTTGTTCCGTTGTTAACTGCTCTCCCATGGGAACCTGATGGTCAGTGTACGTACTACCCTTTGGAAGCTTTGGACCCAAATCCGTCTCTCCTTCCCGAGGGTGAATGAACAGCGATCTCATAGTTTTCCAGGGTTTCAGGAGGTTCACGTGGTAGATTTATTTACCCTTCCTGGACCCTGGTTGAGAGATCTCATAGTTCACCTCCCCGGTGCGGCGGAGAACTTGGAAAGGACCCTGTCACTTCGCAAGGAGTTTACTCTCTGATGTCGGTAGTAGTAGCATCACTTGGTCCCCAGGTTGGAAGACCCTCAAGCGAGCATTTTGGTTGTACTGCCTCTCTTGACGTTCTTGAGCAGATTTGAGGTTTTCCTTCGCAAACCGACCTATCATGTCTAGGCGGTTTCTAAGGTCTATGACATACTGAAGGGTATTCTTGGAGGGGGAGGGCTCCTCCTCCCAGGATTCCTTCAGTAGGTTGAGAATACCCCGAGGTTGGCGTCCATATAGGAGCTCAAACGGGGAGAAGCCTGTGGATGATTGGGGAACTTCTCGTACCGCAAACAACAGGAAAGGGAGAAGTTCATCCCAAGCTGGCTTTTCAGTGTCCACAAACTTCCTAAGCATAGTTTTTAAAGTACGGTTAAACCTCTCTACCAATCCATCAGTCTGAGGATGGTAGACCGCGGTCCGGACGGATTTTACCTCCAATAACTTCAGGACATCCTGCATTAACTTTGCCATGAAATTTGTTCCCTGGTCAGTTAACATTACTTGGGGAAGTCCTACCCTAGAAAACAGTTCTAACAGCCTGTGAGCAACCTGTTTAGCAGTGGCTGATCTCAGAGGAAAGGCCTCAGGATATCTGGTGGCATAATCAACAACAACGAGTATAAATTTATGTCCCTTCACAGAGGGTTCTAAAGGTCCGACCAGATCTACCCCAATTCTCTCGAATGGGACGGCTACCAAGGGCAGAGGAACCAAAGGAGCCGGCTTCTGTCCTTTTTGGCTAGTTAACTGGCATTCAGGACATGTCTCACATAGTTTCATGATGTCACCATGTATGCCTGGCCAGTAAAACCGGGACGAGATGCGGTCCGTGGTCTTATCTCTGCCCAAATGACCACCCCATGGGAGAGTATGGGCTAGGGTAAACACTGTTTTAATCAACCCTTTAGGGACTAGCATCTGTCGAATGACCTCCCCTGTTTGTGTAACCTTATTCACACAATATAGTATGTCATTCAACAGTTCAAAATGTGGAAACACTTTTACACCTTGTTCATCTATTATCTTTTTGTTGACCTGTACCACCTTCTCATATTGTCTAGCCATCAGCTGGGTCCTCCTTCTGCCTCTGACGGAAGTCAGGAAGATCCAGGTCTGGAAACACTCCCGTATTTATCTGTTCCCCCACCCTTGTCATCCCCGGCCATGACCTGCAGTCCTTTGGGCTGACTAATGTTACCAAAAGTCCCAGCCTTTCTTAACCAGTCCTCTTTTTCCGCACGTCTCTGTTTACGTGTCTTTGGGACATGGTGTCTATGGGGGAAAATCTCTGGGGAAAAAGGGAACAAGTCTCCGGGCTTCTCCGGTACCAGATAAGTAGGCTCCGTAGGAGTAGGGGCCAACAATGTTTCGAGGTAGGGCCAGTCTCGGCCAAGTAGAACAGGAGCAGGTAGCCAGGGAGCAACTCCCACTAGTAGGCTAGCCTCTTGATCCTGGATACGCAGTGTAACGTTCGACGTCGGGTATCTCTTTGTATCCCTATGGATACACTCGATATTCCAAGGAGAGTCATAAGATAGTCTATTGCTTGGAATTAGGCCCTCTAGGATCAGGGTTTTTCCAGAGCCCGAGTCCAGCATGGCGTTTACTTTTGTCCCCTCCAGAGATGCTGGGACTAACCACGGATTGTAGTCCCCTCGGAGACAAGCTGTGGCAGTGGTTCTGCCATATGAACAGTCCATTTCCTCATCTCCAGAGTCCGCAAACTCGGTCGTCCGCGGAAGCTCTCGACGGGGCTCGGTGTTTGGACCTCTCCGCTGTTGGATGGGGTCCTCCCTTCTGGTTGGTGGGGTTATCCTCTCCACCGGGTGGGTGACAGGAGTCCAGGTTCTCGGGGAATACTGTGGGTGGCGGCCTCCCTTGAGTGATCCAGTGGCCTCAGACCCAGGACGGGCGTCTCTGCGGGAGTTTGTACCAGGAACCCTCCGAGATGGGAAAGGGTCTTCCGATCGAGTTGACGGGATCTCCCGAGCTGGCGGGTTGTAGACCCCTCGATTGTCTGCTCTCCTGCCTCTAGTATCACCGGAAGCAACTGGTGTTTGCACCGGCCGTTCCCAGCTATCCTGTTGGGTGTCGTCGCCAAGGAAGTTTTCCACCAAGCGGACCGCTGAATCCAGGGAAAATGCAGCGTGTCTTTTTACCCAGGAGCGGGAGGAGGGGGGCAGTTTCTGTATGAACTGCTTGAGCACAAACTGTTCAAGGATCTCTGCCTTGTCATGTTTTTCCGGTTGTATCCACCTGGCACATAAGTCTACTAAGCGGTGGGCTACGACCCGGGGTCTGTCTCGGTTTGTATATTTGACTGTCCGGAACCGCTGTCGGTAGGTCTCTGGCGTGAGGCGTAGGCGATCCAGAATAGCAGCCTTTAGTTTCTGATAGTCCATGGCCTCGTCCGCTGGAAGAGCCTGGTAGGCTGCCTGAGCTTCCCCTATGAGGAGTGGAGCCAGAGTCATTACCCAGCGATCAACTGTCCAGCCGTGGGCCGTGGCTACCCTTTCAAACGTGAGGAGAAATGCCTCTGGGTCTTCGTTTGGCTTCATTTTAGGCAGCATCACCGGTGGGTTATTTGGAATGCCTGGTCTGCCTGGGGTTGGGCCTTCGACCAGCAGTTGGAGTAGCTTTTCCTCTCGCCGGGCCTGTTGCTCATCTTGCTGAGCTTGTCGCTCAGCTTGCTGGGCTTGTCGCTCAGCTTGCTGGGCTTGTCGCTCATCTTGCTGGGCTTGTCGCTCTGCTTGCTTCTCTGCTAGCTGGAGCTGTTGCTCAAGGAACTGAGAAAAAAATTTCTCCATTTTTTCCATTTTTTTTTTTGTGTGGCCCTTCAGATACAGGGGCCGTCCGACATCCCACTTCTGACACCACCTGTGGCAGGACGGCCTGTAGCCGAGGTCAGGGAACAGTCCACACGCATAGTTTCAGGATAAATAAAAACGTTCAGTGGCTTTATTTCTCCATAGTAACATAACATGCGGGTACACTGTCCCTTTAACAAAATAAATCCTGCTCCACTTTGGGAGAAAAACTGACTAATAACACAGCAGACCTATCTAGCAGGCTGGCTGGCTAAACCAGAACCAAGCCATAAGGGTACTTTAAGCAGTCAGTAAACAAATGAATAATCCTTAATTTAGTTGAAGTAGTCTTTGGTGAAATCTCTCTGGCTAAGGGCTCACGCAGCATTGTGCTTCTCTCTCTCTCTCTCTCTCTGGCAGCTACTGCCAGTCACATGATCCTTTATCTACCTTGCTGGCTCTCAGGTGTCAGCTAAAGAGTTCTGATTTCCTAACTTCCACCTGAGTTAACCCTTATGAGTGCTGCATGAAGCACTCAGACATATGTCTCCCAGGCGTAACTGATAGGAGTTGACTTCACTCAGTCACATACCTCCCCTGTTTGTGTGTGGCTAGTGTCCCACATGGCTGAAGCCTGACCCTCCACTCCTTCCCTTGATAAAAAATCAGCATTTCCATGGTCCTTTCCAGGTCTATGCTGAATATCAAAAGAGAATGGTTGGAGGGCAATATACCACCTGGTCAACCTTGGATTTGTGTCCTTCATGGTGTTTAACCACTTCAAGGGTGCATGGTCAGTGACCAGGGTGAAGTGTACTCCGGCGACATAATGTCTCAAGGCCTCAATTGCCCATTTTACAGCGAGGCACTCCTTCTCAATAACGGAATACCTCACTTCCCTTGGGAACAGCTTCCGGCTGATGAACAGTATGGGGTGTTCAACACCATCAAATTGCTGAGACAGCACTGCTCCCAGTCCTGAGTTAACCCTTATGAGTGCTGGATGAAGCACTCAGACATATGTCTCCCAGGCGTAACTGATAGGAGTTGACTTCACTCTGTCACACCATGTTTGACCTGCTACATGTGACTGCCCCATTAAGACCTGTCCCACCTATGACCAAAAGGAACTAATGGCAGAGGCATGTTCAATGGGTTAAATGTGCAGATTGGCACCTTTTAAAAATATATATTTTCAAATATTTGTTTAGACTTTTAATATTTCCATGGTAACCAAAAGCTCTTGACGGGTTTTACCATTTTTTTGCTATTTGATTTTTTTGACTATTTTGTGAATTGGATTTGCATTGTTTCTCGCTTTGTTCTTTGGTTGTAAAATAATTATGGTAGAACCATTAGCCAAAAATCAAGATAAGGTTGGGATTACATAGGATCTGGAGAAAATAACTGGTATTGTTTTTTTCACATGAAATTAATGAGTATAACATTTCCTTTAAGGGGGATTGGTTCTCTCAAACCTATTACATTGATCTTTTGTGTGTTTGTAAAAATGGGGGCATCAATGATATTGGTATATAAAAAGTATGGGGTATAGGCAGCACTGAATTGGGGCAAGATACTGTATGACTAGTGAAATGTTCTAGTGGTGCGCGGGAACAATGAAGGGATCCTAACCCTCCTACACAATAATCTAGAAACTGGGGTTGGGGGGGTGGATTTGTTACACATTTGTTGTACTGTCGTTTATTTTGAGTGTATTGTATTGTATGTCTTTATATAGCGCCATAAATGTACATAGCGCTTCACAGTAGTAATACATATCATATAAATAACAAATAATGTAAATCAGGTCATGGGAATAAGTGCTTCAGACATAAAAGTAACATTAAGGAAGAGGAGTCCCTGCTCCGAGGAGCCTACAACCCACCCCTCCTTTTTTTAACGATATTGGTATAGAAAACGGGTGCTCAAAAATGTAGATTGTAAATGAGATGGTCACTAGATGTGTACATGAACCTTAAAAAAAAACAAAACAAAAAAACCCTAAGAATATCTCCAATATGGTTCTTGTTTCCAATATTGACTATATCACTGTTTTGCCAACAGGTGGTGCTGCTGAGCAGGCTGGGAAAATAGAAGCCGGCGATGAACTGATTGCCATTGGTGGAAAGCCTTTGGTAGGCCTCATGCATTACGACGCCTGGAATATCATTAAAGCTGCTCCTGAAGGACCTGTTCAGCTATTACTCAGAAAGCATCGGACTGCAGTGTGATAACCATACACAATGCACTTGATATCCCACGCAGTCTTACGGAAAGCAGTTGTCAGCCTGAGTTAGAATAGCGGTCGATTCTTTGCAGTAGAGCAGAATTCTCCTAAACATGACATGATGCTCACAGACCATACTAATCCTTTCCAGCAGACATCCTCTGATTAATAATTCTAGCAACACGTTGCAGTTGCTGTTCAATTGTTATTACAGCTTTAAAACATGCGGGATTGAGTTGGAGGAGATAAAGTGCATTTTGCCTTGATTTGAAACTTATTGCAGCTGAGCGCTCCAACAATTTGTAACCCTTGCTGTGTTACGTGATCGATGAGCATTATCCGTGCCACTCCGTGACCGGGCTGGAATCTCATCTTGACTTTTATGTGCTGGATGTCAGATTATCATGCAACTACTATGAACAACATGCATATTACATGTGCAGATAGTGCCAGATATCTCCCGCACTAAGAATGGACTTACCAGCCTGTTACATACTGGACTTAAGCCCCGTACAGTGTAGCGTGAAGTAGAGTAACCATGTAGAAATGTGCAAACATTACTTTTATTTTAATCAATCTGCAATTTCTTTTCACAATTTTCAGAAATCGCGCAACATTTCATGGGTGTTTTTTATGGGAGAGAGGGGCGGGGTGGGAGGGGAAAGCTCAAAATGAAGGTGTGTTCATCATTGCATTAGTAAATAATGTTACATCATCAATGTTACTGGACCTGCATCCTGGTCATTGACCCCCCCTGAAATATTTTGTGGGAGAAATGCCGTTTCATTCCACATTTCTGCTTCTTGCAACAAGTGGCCGAATTCGTCCAGTTTGCAAGGTGTTGGGCAACGTTCGCACTGCTCTATCACAATAGTAATTAACACTGCATCAACTTCCACCCGAGTGAGGAAACTGTGTGTCACCCGGCTGCAGGCTGCATTGCATGGGGTGTGAGCGTCATCCACGTGCAGATCTGTGGGGGCACTGTGGTCAAAACTGCCACCGCGTCCGATCACCTCGCCGCAGCAACTCCAGACGCTGACATTTTTGGGTATACTTTCTCACACGCAAGAGAGAACCTGCCGCAAATGCAGACATCTCTGATATGGGGGAACGGGCGAAAGGCAATGTTTTAGAGCTTTACCCATTGCTCTGCTAGTGTAGGCTGCACTGCATTTATCCATTTGCTGCCAAGGCCAAAGGGGGAGCCGGCAAT